>NC_137230.1:25486330-25623830 GCF_949987685.1 Ammodytes marinus | reverse complement strand
GCAGCTGATAGAGAAACGCTTTGAGAAACGTGCACATTTATTTACCGCAAATCGCGGCTTTTCGCGCAGTTATGACCATGCACAAGCACACATCGCGCTTGCTAGTACATTAATTGTATATATACTTCCTGTACATTTTGCTACTGTCACACAGGAGCAAAAAAAAACTTCAATTGGAAGCATAGAGAAGATGTTTTTCAGTGCTAAACCCCTTGACTTTGCCTGCAGATAGAGAAACAACAGATGAGACTTTCTTGGTCTGCAGCATTTATTACTGATACACTGTAGCCTTTACTGTACATTTACTGCCAGATGGAAAACGTACTGCTTACCTTTCCCTCTGCTTCGCTGAATTCACTCTCACTTTTCTGACACACCCTCCTCTCTCACTCCCTTAAGTACACACTCTCTATGTTATGTTACACGCTGCTCTATTCCTTACATAGATGTATTTAGGGTGAGGTTCAGAATGAAAAGATGGAGACTTTTACCCATACTCACAGTCAGCAGTTCTGGAGAACGCTTGTTGTCAAAATCACTTTTTTTCCAAATCAGTGACTCACGATCCGCTACCTGTCCATACTGTCTGTGCACCGACAAAAAATCAGGTGTAATACACAGTATATGCTCTTTAAACTTCAATGTAAACCACCGTAGCTAACAACATGTCCGTTTACAGAGTGATTTTTAACGTACACATAGTACGGACAGGTAGCGGATTGTGAGGAGATATTCACTGATTTTGGCAAAAAAATATTTTGCCAACAAGTGTTCTCCAGAATCGTTGAATCCACCTTTAACACAGCTAACTATTGATTTCCTAATTATAAAGTGGTTAGCATTAGGACATCTCTATAAAACAGCTTAAGTAAAATGTTCTCAATTTTCCGCAGGTACTCAATGTTAATCTAAGTATGTATTCTTCTCCATCTATTTGTCAGTTTCCCTCTCTTACAATGTTGTTTCATCATAACATTTTTTTTCTTAAACTCCCTCCTCACCATCGCCGTCTTTCTTTATATGCATATTGCTCCTCCTCCCACACTCTCCACACATTATCAATCTCTTTCCCTTTCTTTCTGCTTCTTGCTCGCTGTTTTTCTCTTTCTCTCTACACGGTTGAGTGGTGAGCAGACAGAGAGGGAGAGAAAGAAAGAGAGAGAGAGAGAGAGAGAGAGAGAGATGTGAGTCTCGGCCAATTTGTCCTGACACATAGAGATGCTCATCTGGGAGAGAGGTGTCAAACAACTAAGAGAGAGAGAGTGAGAGACGAGTTTGTAGAAAGGCAGGGAGAGGGGGAAGACAAGAACAGGACAGTAGAGAATAAAAGGTAGAGGTAAAGATATGTAAAGAGTGTGTGTGTGTGTGTGTGTGTGTGTGTGTGTGTGTGTGTGTGTGTGTGTGTGTGTGTGTGTGTGTGTGTGTGTGTGTGTGTGTGTGTGTGTGTGTGTGTGTGTGTGTGTGTGGGTGGGTGGGTGGGTGGGTGGGTGGGTGGGTGTGTGTGTGTGCGTGTGTGTTTCCGTGCTTGTGTTTTAAGATTTTTTGTCAGATTAGGGTTTCGAATACATAGATGACAGACTCAATTCAGGATACATTTATGAAAGACAGAGCCAAATAGATTTTAAAATGACCTCTGTGTGCCTGCAACATTTATTAGTGATCAGAGCTGAGTGCTACTTGGGTACTTCAGGCATCGACACATAGTCAAATCAAGTTTATTTATATTACCCAAAATCAGGCACCTGAACGGTTATACAATCTGTACAGCACACTGCACATTCTATCCTCACACATGTGTTTTACATGATGTTCAACATCCCTTTGACACTGAAGCACAAACGCATGAAATGTTCAACTTTAACTAAATAAAGGGAGAGTGAAAAAGAAATGAAGAGAAAGAGAGAATTAATTTACAACAGACAGAGAGAGAGAGAGAGAGAGAGAGAGAGAGAGAGAGAGAGAGAGAGAGAGAGAGAGAGAGAGAGACAGACAGCAAGAGAGGCAGCTATGGTTCCTGGGGCGTCCCCCTCTGATAGTGGCATGTTCCCCTTGTGTCGCAACAAGAGAGAGAGTGGGATCGACAGAGAGAGAGATGTCTAATCTTAGAGGGTAAGGGAGCGTGGACTCCCCAGGGCTTGTCGTGCTCAGCACCTTGTTAACCAGACATCTCTCTTTTCACCTTGCTCATTCTCTCTCTCTCCCTACACCTCTTTTTAGCTTTATGTCCCTGTTTTTGTTCGACAAAATAAAGAAATAGGCATCTTGCCACCATTCTCAAATGCTCCTCCCATCTAATTCTACACATTCTATCTATCTATCTATCTATCTATCTATCTATCTATCTATCTATCTATCTATCTATCTATCTATCTATCTATCTATCTATCTATCTATCTATCTATCTATCTATCTATCTATCTATCTGGAGGTACAAGCATTTAGTGTGGTTTATTTCACTTGACAAACAGTTTATGTCTGTTACAGGGTTACAGGGGTTTGCTCATAGGTGCCTGTGTGTGTGTGTGTGTGTGTGTGTGTGTGTGTGTGTGTGTGTGTGTGTGTGTGTGTGTGTGTGTGTGTGTGTGTGTGTGTGTGTGTGTGTGTGTGTGTGTGCTTTCCTGTTCAGTGCATTGTCAGGTTAAGGAAACTCCTGTCTCTGGTTAATGGAACATCAGCCAAGGTTAACACAGACCGACAGCTAAAGTCTGATCGTGTGCACAGGCACAGGCACACAAGCTGCCAGTCTTAAAGTCTCTGGAGCAAGTTTGGCTGCCATGTTTAAACAGCAACCAAACTAACAGTAGTTTATTGTTGTCTCACAAGTACATACAGGAGACGCATTGTTGCATTTGCTGGTATAGCAAGGCCCATATACCAATGTAACCACAGTTGCATGAACTGTTGCTAGGACTGAGTGGGCTCAGGTTTTAGAGTAACTTATCTGGAACAGAGGGTATTTCACAGCAACTGTATGATCCCTAATTGCAACTGGTAGATTTGATACTATTTAATACTTTAATACAATTAAAAATGCAATTCCCATTTCTTCAAATTATTTTCCATCAGTAGTCACTTTTAAGTGTTTTAGTTGTTCACGTTCGCATATATGAAAGCCCCTCTCTTGTTGCATGTGTGGGTCGGCTTGCATGGTAGCTTGCTTTGGATGTATCTTATTTACCATGGACATAGTGGGTCCTTCAGAAGACTTAAGGGTCAGAATGAGCTTGTGTCTCCTCATACAGTCTAGAATAGACAAAGACCAAGAGTGAATAAAGGAACAATGTCCCAACAATCAGTCTCCCATAACAGTTTTTCTATATGTATCACGGCAAAGGAATAATGGAATCTTAAAAAGTTTGATAAATGACGTCCAATGATCTTTGCTCATGAACAATTTGTGACGATAGAGTTTAAAGCTAAGCTGTGTGGGACTACAGGATATTATGCTGCTTACTGCTGAGCTTTGAGCTTTCAGGATGCTGTAAAACAATGTGAGAAGCACTTTCTACTCGTTCAGACACTACCGTAATGAGAAAATACTCTTAATCCAGCTCACACATACACACACACCGACACGCGCAGAGGCGTATTTCTGCTGCCGAGTGGTTTCTTGGTGAAAGCATATTGCGAGAGAAGCAGTTTAAGGAGTGGCAATTATAGTTTTGGACAACGTCATTGATTTAAACTCCTGATTAGAGAAAAGGTGACAGAGGTGGTACACACAATGGTGAGTATAGGGGTGGGGTGAGGATGGGGGAATGGCACACATGCATGCATATACACACACACACACAGCCTTACTCTCTCCGTCAGTCATGGGAATGCCTTAGAATGGCAAGGGTCCCCCCCTCATTCCTGCTTTCATGTTTCTCCCTCTCTCTTTCTCTCTCTCTTTTTCTCGACACACCTGACTGAAATATTGATGTCTCCCAAGCGCTGCTGTTCATGCCTAAGTGGTTGTTTTTGTTTCAAAGAACGAGTGACTGTTTCACACATACACTCTCTCTCTCACACACACACACACGCATGCACGCACACACACACACACACACACACACACACACACACACACACACACACACACACACACACAGAGGTAGGCAAAAGAGAAGGCGTAAGCACACTTGGCTTCCTTGATTGCATTTTTGCTTATATACAGTTTTTACACAACTAAAATCTTAGAATCTTAAACAATATTATCTTCATGAAAACAGCAGTGCAATGCGTGCATACATGATGCCAGCAAATCTTAAGTTGTAAGTGTCATTGTTAGTTGCACATTTTATGATAATATACGAAAACAAAGTTCAGTGTGCACCTTTGGTTTGCAAAGGCATGTTATTTCAAATGTATTATTATATCATGTGAAAACACATGAATGCAATTCTCATATTGAAGCTGAGACAGTTCGTATTTTACTTTTGGAAAAATTAACCATAAGATGTTTTCCTTTTTCTTGTAATTTCAGCATATGAAGTTGATCCACTTACAGGTCCAACTTTCACAGCAAAACAGGTAATTTGACTTTGCTACTAAGACAACCCATGAGCATTTTCTGAATTTGTATCCCTTTTTACTGAACAACATTGTAAACCAGTGGATTAAAAATAATAATTGATAGGTTTTATATAGCACTTTATTGCCTAGGCACTCAAAGACACTTTACAGGGTTCCTGGTTCAATTCATTCACACACAGTGGTGGTAAACTACGAGAGTAGCCACAGCTGCCCTGGGGCAGACTGACAGAAGCGTGGCTGCCATTCAGCACCAACGGCCCCTCCGACCACCACCTCAAACATACAGCAATCATACACATTCACACAAGGCAAGGTGGGTGAAGTGTCTTGCCCAAGGACACAACAACCATGACACAGGTGGCCGGGCGGGGATCGAACCGCCAACCCTTGGATCTTTGGCCAACCCGCTTAACCACCTGAGCCACAGTCGCCCCAAAAAAACATAAAGATATTTTTCAAAAGCTTGCGGATTGGCGTTTCTGGGAACGGGCTGGGCCAGGCACTCGCTCTGAGCTTAACTATTGTCACGGTTAGTATAAACATAAACAAAGGTTCACCAAACATCCGCTGCATATTGCTTAGTATGACTCTACACATTTTGAATAATGTTGTTTTCTTGCGAGGACAGTGTTAATATTTGTTGACTATATCGTTTCCATGGGGATCACCTTTCCAAAAAAGTAACACGCATACTGATATTCTTCCCGAATGTTACAGTTTTTTTCGATTGCTAAAGCACAGTGGGCACAACTGAAACCACATGTGCAAAACTCTTAACACAGTGTGCATCACTAAAATGCACATGTGCAATTCAGTTCATTTTGCCTCCAAAAGTCACTCACAGCAACACAACTCTTCATACATGTCTCAAAACAAGCTCACTGGTGCAAACACTGACAACATGTGACAATGAAAAACACACATTGCCACACACAACACACAGACCTACAAAACACTAACAACAAGCAGCAAAACATAAAAGATTAACTTTTGATATTTAAAATATTTGAAGTATAAATGATCTGAGGGATTTCAAATAAAACACTTTCATTAGAAAATAGTGTAAGAGTAACATATTTTCATTTGACCGTACCATATTGTTTAGGTGAAACAATAGTGAATGAAAACAGAGCAATTTGATTCAGTATCTCATGGCCTGAGTGAGTCCAACTTGACTTGCTACACAGTAGCTCCATAACTAGGACATTTGGACTGGACAACAGGCAATATTTTTCCACTTGCTAGTCAGAGGATGGCATTGCATGTAATGTGGATAAGGCAATGTGCTTTTTGAAGCTTTTCTATTTTTATTTGTATGTGTCTAGATGAACTTTACAGTGGGCTAGTATATCAATATTTCAAAAAGTCTGTATGATATTTTTTAATTCAAAAACCTTACAAAGTTCGAAAAACATCTGTGTTTTGCATAAAGCACATCCACGTGCTGTTGCTGCTTTGAAAGAGTAATTCAAATGGTGCATGTGTGTATCATCTTGATGCTAAAAACTGTTTTGAAAAAGGATTGTTAGGTTTGTTTCAAGAGTTTCCTTTTTCCAGGGCTGTAATACATACAAAAAAAATGAAATAGAGTATAATCTCTCATACAGGGTGGGTGAGAACTGTTAGGTTCCTCCCTATCTTCAGCATTGAGCCTCAAATTTTACAGTGATAAACATCGTATTGTACGTGTATTTTATTTTTCTCTGTATGGAGGTATGCAGCAAACCAGTCTGAGATTCAGTGGAAAGCCACATTATCCCTGACAACTACAAAAACAGGAGAGTTTCTTGCCCTTCAATTTCTTGGCGGAACAATTACGTAAAAAAAATATTTTTAATATTTTATTTTCAAGTTTCGTGCTTTTAGCTGAAATGCAATAAGAAATGTATTTTACATAGTAGTCATATTATTGGTAATATTCTTCCACAACTTCAATAAGGTAAATGTAGAATCCAATATTTTGTTTTGAATGAGTTCCTAAGAGTTTTGACAACGGTGTCTTAGCAATTGAACATTTTGCCAGAAATACACAGTGTTTTGCAGGTTGTTGTCTATGAATGGTAGAAGAGCTCTTTAGTTTTGGTCAATGTGGTTACTGTATGCATTTTGTGTGAAATGAATGAAAAACTAAACACAGTTTGGAACACATGGACTTCTGTAGTGCACACTGTGTTAAGAGTTTTGCACATGTGGTTTTATTTGTGCCCACTGTGCTTTAGTCTTTTAAAAATGTAAAATGTTGAGTTTTATCACTATTGAATTCTATTTCAGTGCCAGTGGTAGGCCTGTTCGTCTCTCTGCAAGGCAGGAAAATACATGCATGAGTACGTACATGCTCATTCAGGAAAGCTGTTCTTTTCTGTGCTGCCTCTGTGTTACCGTTTAGCATATCCTATTAATATTAGATGAGAATCGTTTGTATCTGTGCGCACCATTGACCTTAGTCTGCGGAGGTTTGTAGAGTACATGTGTATGTGTGTGTCTTCACTCTCGAGCCCCCGCTCTCACAACTTGTAATAGTGCAAATTACTATGTTTATGGAAAAGTCCCTAAAATAAAACTAAAAACTGCATCAAAAACCTCAATACCTACAAACTTTGAACTTATGTTTATCTAGGCAAAAGTGATTTAAGAGAGCAATAGAACTAGCCTGACCCATATCTAGAACGATAGAGGGTCTGGCCACGATCAATAGTAATTCCCAACTCAAGGGGCGGCTCCTACTCATGCATTTCAAATGCCACTGCACGCAATTGGATAGCACTACAACCAATCAGAGCAATGAACAAGGTGACGTATTAAGCCCTGTTCGTTTAGCGAACAGCGGAATTAACTGTTAAATAAACTTTTGCCGTGGTCGGTCAGCAAAGCAGAACATTCCTCTTACTAGCTAATGAAATAATTGAGTGCCGTCTTCCAAATCGTAAAGGGTCGTGGCCAAAGCCGTCTCAAGCTCAAACAACATATCTGCAGCCATCTGTGATGTTTACTGTCACGGCTTTGACGCCGCATGCACAGCACTGTCGTCATCGGGTTACGTCCGCCCCTGAGCACCTTACATAGGGCTCTGGCCCGCCCATATCAGAAAGAACCAATTGAAACGGCGCTCAGGATTTCTTCACATATTTAATGAGCTTCAATGGAGAGTGCCCAGACCAACAGGCACAGCAAATTTAATTTGCCAGCGCCTAGCGGCAGGTCTGGATTTCCAGGCTACAATATAACTGCATCAGGAGTCAACTTGAATGCTCCTGTTAATGGTAGCTTTAAGATATGGTTTTAAAGTTGACTCTGTTACTGTATGTCTTGCAGGCCACCATACCTTTGCTGGTGTAGGGCCTCTTGCACTTTTCTTAGCTGGTTGCTTGTGTGCTGGCAAAGGATTTTAAGCAATTTGTACAATTTATGTTACACACACTAGATAAAAATGTCAGCTAAACGGTTGGTAGTAAATGGAATTACCAGGTTGCACCAGAATATACACTTTCCATCTGATACCACTTCAATTGAGAGCCAGATGAAGCCTGTGATATCTGTTGCGTTACGAGATTCATTTAGGCTGCAGAGTGTTAACTGCTTACTGTGTGTGCGTTTGTGTGTATTCAGACAAAAAGCTGGGGTGTACAAGCTGATGTCGGATTGTAATTGAGTAACTCTAGTTCAAATGCATCTCCATTAGCTCTCCCTATCAGAGTTCACTCTGAGCCTCCACAGATACACAGCTTTAATCCAACCAGTGATGCTAACTCTGAAGGATTGGCATTGTGACTCACAAAACCATAGTTAAATTGAGACTATTGCTGTTTTTAAGCATGTTGGTTTACTATACAGGTTTGTGTTTTGAAAAGGATACTTTTGTAAACGAATGCAATACGTTATACGGTGTTAAAAGTCAGAGTTTATAAATTAAGGATTTAATTAAATCTGGTCTAGGCCAAACCTGCTACCAGCTGGTAGAGAGCAGCAATTCAATACAATACGAAATACTGAACCTGCAGCATGCAGTAAGAAAGTTCAATCTACGTCTTTTAATCTGTGCCGTTTTTTTGTAAGATGAAATATGATGCTACAACAGTTAAAGTTGTAAACCAACTTCACGGTTGGTCAAACTAATTTGGAAGAGAAAGTGTTATGTGAACCATCATTTTGACGAATTACCATACATTTTGACCTTAATTATTTAAATATTATTATTTAGGGAGTACATAAACGTTTTAGTACAAACCCTGTAGTGACGAGATATTGCCATGGATGGTGATTAAAATGGTGGACTAAAATGTTAAGTCCTTTTGTGAAAGTATGATCCCATTTGAGATAAGAGTAGGTCTCCATTTGTAGATACTGTGTGTGTGTGTGTGTGTGTGTGTCTGCGCATGCACACTTTCAGTGTGTCCTCTATGCCCCTGCATTGTTCCCCCCATTGTTTTTCTTCACAAAAAGTCACGGCCTGACAAGGTGCTGCACGCTGTAAAAATTATGCCTTGTTTATACGTATTTATTTCCCCTTGACAGTTTAATTATTTCTGGCCCCATTGGAGGAAACCACATAAAAAATCCCGCTGTTTGTACAGATTCTAATTAGGAATGCTGAGAAATTAAAACAGAGTTGTTTCGAAATGCTGTCATTTTTCCAGGCCCTCGTCTTGGAATTATGTCTCAATCAGCAGAAGCGGAAATAATTACTTGTATACCTTCTAACTGCCAACATTTACCAAATGGCAAAGCAATTTACAGCCATCATGGCCCGAGAAGCAATCATTGGGCCAACTATAAATTCACAGGTCGACGGTTCGGAGAGCAACATTGGAAGGAAGGGTTAGTGTGGAGAATTAGAGAGAGAGAGAGATAAAGGCTGGAGGTCTTTCTTTCTACCTGTGTACTCATGCAGTCCCTTGTTTTCTCTTCACCTTTCTTTTTTCACCACTATAATCCCTCTCTTCCTCTCACCAATCATCCTCACCATTTTAACTGTCTTTCTTCTTCCCACTTCTGTCTGCATCTTTCTGCGTATTTTACACTGAAAACATTGCACCAACACACACACACACACGCTTCTCAAATGGAGGCAGAGTGACGATTAAGTGATTATTTCCACACACACCATTAAACACACTCATTGCAGGCACAGACATAGACAAAGGCCCAGATAAAAACATACATGCGCACAGACACTTAAACACACCGCACACATTGGCTTCACAGTAATTACTCACACACGTCATTAGACACAGACACAGATGAAGTGGAGTGTGTTTATGTTCTGTGTGTCTTGCAGTGTGGACTATTGTAGTCGCCTTTACTCTTTGTATGCAATAACATCATCCATCTAGTATAACATATTAATTCATTTTCACAATCTTACAGCACAGGCAGTCATATAAGTAGCGTCAGGCAAACAGAAGAAATACACAAATTTGCCTAAAGTTTAAATTAAGCTGTTAACGTTGATTGCAACAAGTGCTGAATAAAGAGAGTGTGACAATTAGGGTGTATTCACACATGCCGTGTTTAGTTCAGTTGAAACAAACTCAGATGCACTTCCGCCTTTGGTGCGCATCTTTCAGACATGTGTGAATACAGCAATCGCACTCGGGGGCGGACCAAACAAGCGGTCCGAGACCCAGCTGAAGAGGTGGTCTCGATGCGCTTCCATACGCACTCTGCTGCAGTTTGTTTGTGGTGTGAATTTGTACGGACTCGATCCGACCCAATGTCGCCATTGTTAGGAAGATTAGTTGTGGTTTGACTAGGAGCCCCGAGCGAATATATTACATTTGATAGACAGGACGCATAAACATGCTGATGTGTTCAGCGATCAGATGAAGGAGAGGGGAGCGTCTCCCGCACAGTGACAACACGTTCACGCTGCGCTTTGCATGAAGTGCGTGTTTTTATTTTGCTTCCCATGTTACGGGACCGTCAATACTATTCCCGTGTCAGTTTGGAGCTGAGCCGCACCGAACTCACACCCAGCTGACACACGGCTAAATCAGCTGTGTGTCAGCTTGAGCCTATTCCTCGCATCCAGCAGCAAAAATACAGTAAATATTATGTTTCACATCGTAGGCTACAAGCCACACATTGACACAGGCCTACATATTATAACCATATGAAACAACAATAATTTTATGTTTTTTTTATTTTATTTATTGGCTAGATGTAGGCCTATTTATTTATTTATTATTTTCAACCCCATATCGTTATATTTTTCGCAGTTTTCACTTCGTGCTTCCTGCTTCGCTCCACCCCAGAATGTCTGTCCAATGAATGAATGACCTCAGATCACGTGTGGTTTTACTTCTTAATGCTGGTTCACTTGCAAAAGGGGCAATATGAAAGTGGACCACACCAAACAAAAAAAATCTAAACTCTATTTGGTCTGGACCAAAGCAAGTGAACTAGCGGACTTTCCCTGTGTGTATACACCCTTAAAAAAATCTGATATTGCTTCTGTTTTAGCTACATTGGGTAGAGTGTATCTAGAGATGGACTAATCATTTGCAGAACAAATATGACAAATCTGTTCAAAAAAGGTGGAAAAAATACTTTTGAAATTGATTGAAAATGTCTTTCTTCCTCCTATATGACCACAGTCTCACATCTCACCAGTCTGAACACAGTAATATTCAATGTCCACCCCACCCCTTGTCATCTACACAGAGACATTCAGAGGGAAGTCCAACAAGTCAAGACCTGACTCTTTTGACTGTGGGTTTTTATTATTAACTGAGGAACAAAAGAGTAAAACAAGAAAGGAAGAACATTCAACTGTACCTTTCCGTTGGGTTCCAGTAATTTGGAGATCTGGGCGGTTGGTTAAGATTTGGAACATTTGAAAAATGGCAATTTTAACATCTAAAGCACAAGGTAACCTTTATCTAATGAGGATGATGGTTTGAAATGATTGAAAGTTTCAGAGAAGATAAAATACCTTGTGTTGTTGTGTTATCCCCAACTTGGTTGGTGGGTTGTTTTTCAAAGCGGAATATTGGGTGGACAAACAATATTATTGTATTATTATATTGACTCTGATGCTTAAATAACCTCAAACCGAAATTTCTTGTTACTTATTAGCACCATATAACAATATTAAGTTTGAAACATTATTGAAGTCTGCTTAACTTTGACCTATGTTCATTCCAAATTTGTAACCCACACATGCAAACACAACCGGTTCAAAAACGGGTTTACATTTCCTCTCGACCCTTTACTCCCCCCTCTTATACCTTTACTGTTTTAGCCTTGTTCCCCCTTCGTCTCCCCTGTACGCACACTCTCTATTACCGTCTTTATTAGTAGTGGAATTATTCACTTGGAATGCACCTCAGTTTGAATAAATTGAATGTTGAACTATTGAAGAGAGGGGCTTTTTTGGCAGGCATACATTTGTGTCTGAGTATGCGTGTGTGTGTTACATGTGTGTTGCATGAACAAAGAGACAGCATTGAGAGACGACTTTTCCCAGTGGAATAGCCCACTCATGTTCTGATTGAGAGCGGCGTAATTAAAGGAGTGCACGTCTCCGAAGTCACCTATTTCAATACAAAACACTGCTTAACATAGATGCACATACAGAGAAAGACATGCACGAATGTACACACACACACACACACACACACACACACACACACACACAGACACTGCATTTTCTTTCCGAGGCAAAACTCTGTTTACATCCCAGTTCTAATTTATCCCTGGGAATATATCAAAACCTGAGGATGAGAAGAAGAGAGAGAGAGAAAGACAGAGAGAGAGAGAGAGAGAGCGCAGTGGTACCAGTGAGGTTTAGAGAGAATCTAAGGTCAAGAGAAAAAGTGAAAATTTAGTTTTGTGCTGATAAAATTACTAAAATAAAAGTCTGGGTTATTTTAGATACACAAAGACACTTACTATGTATTTATTTCTGTCTATCCCCATTCTGTCCCCATTTTTCAACATTTTGCCTATTATTTTATTACTCACGATTCTTTTTTATCAATAGCAACTATTTTTTATCAATAGCAACTATTTCACGTGTGAAAATATCTCAGTCTGAAATTTTTAGCATTTTCTCTCGATTTTACTACATAAATTGAAGAATGTGCTGAATAGATAAACACAATTGATCACTGTGGGGAAAGAGTGTAACACTTTCCTTTGTCAGACAGAAGAAACAATGCTAAAATGCATTTGTGCATGAAACAAACAGAACCGTCTTGTTTTGGCTGCAGCAGAATACACAAACACTGACTGAATAGAAAGTATGTGAGCACGCACACACACACACACACACACACACGCACATCTTCAGTGTTGACATCTATCATGTCTGCCCTGTCTGTCCACGTTTGATGAGGTCAAACCCCAGTCCAGCCCATAGTCTGCCCCCTTTTCCCTGTCCCTGCTTGATGAGGTCACTCCTTTCACTCTTTGATGAGGTGCAGGTCCAACCAACCTTCAATCTGACCGCTGACAGGATGGTGACCGCAACTGACCTGGTGTGTGAGAGAGAGAATGGGAGTGTGTTTATTGTTATGTGAAAAAACTGCTATCCTTTTTATAAACTCTATGCAAGTTCATCTTGGTATAATCAGCAACATGTTTTAAGCAAAATACCACAAAGTGCAATAACCTGAAACAAGGACGTTTTGGTGTGTGTATGTATTTGTGCTTGTGTGTAGGTCTGAATGCTGTTAGTCAAATAGTGAAACCATGTGAAAGTTTAATAGGTTAATACTTCCTTAAAAAAGGGACAAGGTCACCTTCATATGACTCATTCTCACCCTCTTTTTGTCACCTTGTTACACACACACACACACACACACACACACACACACACACACACACACACACACACACACACACACACACACACACACACACACACACACACACACACACACACACACTTCTCTTGCTCTCCCTCTCTGTATAGTATCTGCCTGTATCTCTATCTGTCTCACACGCCTCTGTCTTCCTAGCTGTGAATCCTGCCTGACCTTTGTATGGAATAACAGGCCTGTCACATGGCTCTCTGTTCTAAAGAAATCGCAACATACAGTACATCCCCCAAGATTATGAGCATGTGACTCTGAGTGCACGTGTGAGTGTGTCGAGTGTGGAGTGTGTGTGTTTGCCTTTTTTGAAATTGCTCACACAAATGTGTTGCACTGAACTGTATATGGTATGTTGTGGAATGAGATCTGATTATTAATGTGCATACATTTTAGTGTGTAATGCACTTGTGTGTGTGTGCGTGCGTGTGTGTGTGTGTGTGTGTGTGTGTGTGTGTGTGTGTGTGTGTGTGTGTGTGTGTGTGTGTGTGTGTGTGTGTTGGGATGGGGGATCTTTCACAAACCTTCCTCCAAAGGTTACCCAGACAGAGTTTTGGTGACAGGCTCCAGAAAGCCCCCTAAACCCAGCAGCTTTTCTCAGCAGCTGGTGTTCTCTCCTTGGCCTTGATCACCATGCCTGGCCCTTCCCTCTCTGGAGGTGCCACACTTGCCCACACATACATATTCACAGAATTATGTAAGTGTAATATTTTCCAGTGTGACAGATAATTTGTATTGCTTTATCTACCAACTGTACCACCATTTATTCAGGTGGTGTTAGTGCAGACAAATATTGTAGAAAGTTGATTATATGACCAAAATTGAAGGTGCAACTTGTCTGTTCATTTACCCTCTTGGCATACATTTTGCGAAGCAGAACAGTCCCAATTCTGTGTGTGTGTTTGTTTGTGTGTGTGTGTGTTTGGGTTTGTGTGTGTGTGTGCGTGTGTGTGTGTGTGTGTGTGTGTGTGTGTGTGTGTGTGTGTGTGTGTGTGTGTGTGTGTGTGTGTGTGTGTGTCTGTGTGTGTATTAGTACCTTCACATGTGCAATGAGGGCTTGACTCACAATGCACCTGTGTGTATGTTCTCCAATCTTTGTTTGTTTAGTGCATGGCAACCTCTTAAATGTCAGGACATTTTTAGTTGGTGATTTATGCGGTTTTTGGGTTAGGTTTAAAGTCACAGTTGAGGTTATGAGTAACTAAGTTGGGGTCAAGTATTGAGATAAGGCATTAGAATAAGGCTTCATTTCCACATTGATTACATTTGTTATTTTTCTCTATATAAATACAATAAAATATAATATGTATTTTATATATAAATAATAATTGTCTCTCTCGTGTTTGATTTATTTATGTATTGCTGCTTTATTAATGTACTTTCTTTTGTTGCACAATCCTGATTTTTTAAAAGACATCAGGTTAAAGGTTTCATGTTTCCCAAAACTTAAAAATATAGTCCTCATGTTGAAAGCAACACACTTGTAAAAACACAGCCTGAAATGAAATGTAGCTAAAGTGTAGTATTTATTCAATATCACCTTGTGAATGCAGAGCCTTTCACTGAAAATACAGAAATTAAACAGTTTAGGGACAGAGGTGTCTTTCCAGCTCTCCATCTCTCTCTCTCTCTCTCACACACACACACACACACACACACACACACTCTCTACCGCTCTTTTTTGGTCTTTTTCTCTTTCTTGATTCAATGGGTAGCTGGTTGGAGGGCCGGGCAGGGGGTCTGTGGTCAAATTGCCCGTTTCCACACCGTGTTATGCTATACCTGCTGACAGAGCTATCAGATAACGTAGCTCCTTCTCTCCCGTCCCTTCTGGCAATGGTACTGTGTGTGTGTGTGTGTGCGTGTGCGTCTGTGTGTGTTGGGGGGATGCTTTGAGGTGATCTATGAATTTATGTTATTAGTATATTCAATTTATGATGATTAAATATTGAATGATATATAGATAAACACACACAAGTAAGTCTCTGAGCTGCAGATGACTATAAACTGACCAGAGTCCATAGCTCCCTCTGTTGGCCAGTACTGAACTACAATATCTTTCTCTTTCTCTCCTTCTGTCCTGCGTGTTGGGAGATATCTTTCCATTTGAAACAGCAAAGTTCAGTATTTGGCGTTTAGTAGCTTCCTTAAAAAAAAATCCAGCTGTACTTTGTGGTCTAAATTATAACAATAATTATCACATTTTTGTGCCACTACTAGTAATTATAATTATGTATTTATGTATTTATTTTGTCATTAAATGTCAATAGGACAAAACACCAACAGCAATTTAAGTATCAACTCAAAAGTCCTGTTTTAGTTCACTTATACAAGAGCACTATTTGCAGTTGTAGATTAAGCCGAGTGATGTGTGTGGCGGCCACACATTGGTCGACGGGTTGCCTGAGGTCAACTGCTTAAGTGACCGCCTCTTGAATTTGTTTAAGGCTGTTCTGACCAGCACAGACACACACACACACACACACACACACACACACACACACACACACACACACACACACACACACACACACACACACACAGACACACACACACGCACACACACACACACACACACACACACACACACACACACACACACACACACACACACACATATATATATACACATACACATTTATTTACACTCACACGCGCCGCCCTGAATGAACTTGCTGTGGCCTATTGAGTGGTGTGATTGATGTCAGTGAGAGTTGCAATGGATAATTCTTCCACAGATGTCAACAGGCTGCCACCACAGGGTCAAAACACACACAGTCACCATGTGCAAAAAAGAACTGCACACACACACACTCAAACGCACGCATGGGCACGCACACGCGCGCGCACACACACACACACACACATACACACACGTGCATTACACACTAAAATGTATGCAATCACACACAGACAATTATTAATTCTGATTATTCTACATTTTCACTAGACTCATTATATATTTTGTCTACAGTCTTGTACAAATCATGGGAATGTAATTGCCCGGGAGCCGGCACACACTAGAGCAGACAGGGTATTTCCCTGGCTTTTACTGTAATAGCTTTGTGTTTAAGAGGTTTGCGTGGCAGCAGCCTGGGTTTGTCCAGCGACAGAGAGAAGTGGCCTAAAGGGGTCACTGTCAACATACACACTGACTGAGAATCAATCAATAGTCATGGGGGGTGGGGGTGGAGGGGATGGGGTCAGAGAGGGGAAAGAGAAACCAGGCAGAAAGATTTGAGGTTGTTTAAGGGTTCAGCAAATACATCTGCACAATATAGTGAAAGGCGCTTTAGACCTTTATCTATGTGTAAGTCAAACTGTTTCTTTAAATTTAGTTTGTAGTGCAGCCCTGAAATGTGTGAATTCATATTTGCCAATATACTGCAACTCACATTTTATCCCCTCAGTGTTTCACTTAGGGTAATCATTTACATTTCATTTTTTTGTGTAAAATCTATTTCTAACAAAAGATTGTAAAAGATTTCAATCCATATTATGTATTGGATGTATGTGTTTCTGTAGCCTAATATTTCTACACCGATAACAGAGATGGCTTTGTATTTGTGTGTGTGTGTGTGTGTGTGTGTGTGTGTGTGTGTGTGTGTGTGTGTGTGTGTGTGTGTGTGTGTGTGTGTGTGTGTGTGTGTGTGTGTGTGTGTGTGTTTGTGTGTGTCAAGAGACAGAGGTTTTGGTAAAGGATTTGTTTGCCCAGTAGTGACGGCAGCATTGATTCACACTCATCTTTGTCGATGCTTATAAGCCACTGGATACATCATAACTCTGTTTGTGTGTGTGTCTACCAATGTGTTTTACCAATGTAATTTACTGTCGGCCCCTATGTTGACATCTATGTTGCTCTTTAACATTTCATTTGTTTAATATTTGTAAAATGTGTTAAATGAACATTTTATTAACAACAGTTTTACTTAACAGAACAGCTTAAAATTGCATTGCATATCATTTACCTTGTTGATATCCTCATGGAAACCTATCTTTATTTGCCGTGTACTTCAGTACTGCACATTCTCTGGGTCAAAACAATTAAGTAATACGCATACTTTTTTATTTATTTATTTATTATTCTTTCGGACAATTCCGTTGTCCGAAGGGTGACGGAAGAAGCCAAAGGCTTATCAGGTCCCGCCCCCATGCATCATCACAAAAAGATGTTTTAGTAAAGTGACAAATATACCTAAAGACATAATACTGCCAACCAGCAATGCTGAGGTGCACTGTGTTTAATGTTTGTTTACATGTTAGTGAATGTGTATTGGTGTAAGGGAGAGAGATAAAATGGTTTTAGTTTCTGTTGCACACACGCACACAAACACACACACACACACACACACACACACACACACACACACACGTACATCAAAGCAAAGACTGGTTTCAGGAAATGTTTTATTATCTGTTCTCTTCCAAAGCTGCTAATCACAACCACTCTTTCATCTTTTCATCCCCCCTTTTCACCCCTCCAATTTTTTTTCTCCTCTCGTCTCCACACTTCTCTCTTCCCCTTCCATCCTATGTGCAGGGGTATTCTAGCGCAGAAGTGAGTGGAAAAGTCAGATTAAAAAGAGGAAACATTTACAAAAGGAAGGAAGAAGAGGGGAAAATAAAATGTTGTGTGTGCATCATTGTTGCAGAGCAGTTTAGAGTTTTCCTTCAGGAGTCCCATTTCCCTTTTTTACAAAAAAAAGACACTTGCCTCTCTCCTCACATTCTCTCTGTTTCCTCCTCTCTCTGAGACTGAAGAGCTTTGAGAACATTATTCTGAAGCATCCCTCTTGCTCCGACAATACCCATAGTCCAGGGTGTCGAAAATACTGGAAATACTGGGAATACTGGGAATAAACAGCCTGCTGGTGCCGAGATGGCAGGGAGCTCCACAAACCAGCAGGACAGACCTTGTCCCAATCATTCCCAAATCATTCCACAACAAAGGACAAAGGCCTTGGAATAGCCATAATCCCGTATTTTACTGCTGTGATGGTTGATGCTGTACTGTGTGTGTGTGTGTGTGTGTGTGTGTGTGTGTGTGTGTGTGTGTGTGTGTGTGTGTGTGTGTGTGTGTGTCTGTCTGTCTGTCTGTCTGTCTGTCTGTCTGTCTGTATGCATAGACATTATCTAGGCTTAGGTTCATGCTGACACCTTTTCCTTTGATCGTGCATCTCTCTGGATTTGATTGGGTTAATTTTGAGTTTTACGGGTCAGCTGACACAAATCCCTATCTCTACCTGAAAAATGCTTCGAACATGGTCCCACATGTTGTGAATTTCATGCCTTTGCTTCAAATGGTTTTTATTCAAAACTTTTTCTTTTCTTTTTTTTTAATAACTTTTTTGCTGGAATGCAATTTCAGTGCAGGTAAGAGAGTGAGGTGATGAGAGAATTAGAGCCCAGGGAAGATGGACTTGGCCTGGGAGACAGAAAGTGAAAGATGGGAAGACGAATAGACAAAGAATGAAAGAAAGAAGGAGA
Organism: Ammodytes marinus; assembly: GCF_949987685.1. Classification (NCBI taxonomy): domain Eukaryota; kingdom Metazoa; phylum Chordata; class Actinopteri; order Uranoscopiformes; family Ammodytidae; genus Ammodytes; species Ammodytes marinus. The sequence goes on along the minus strand of NC_137230.1, from coordinate 25,605,012 downwards.
GCGGGATGTCTTGCTTTCCCTCACCTGTCTCTTTCTCCTCTCCGCTTCCTCCTTCTCTTCCTCCTTCTCTCCGCTCCTATATCGCTCTTTGTCTGGTCCCTCCCTCTCCACCTGCTCTTCTCCCTCTCTCTTGCTCTCCTGCCTTGTCTCCACCCCTTACCCCACCCCTTACCCACAGCCATTGGTCAAGCATCCACCAATCACATCAGAACTGGGGCCTGAGGGACCACATATGCAAAATTATGCTTAATATTCATGAGCTGCTATCGGGGCTTTAAGTCGTTGATTAGGACAGCGGCACAGCTTTCCGTCCCAACTGCCTGGCTGGCTGGCTGTGTGTGTACCTATAGCCCCCTCTCTCCCTGGCTCTCTCATACACACACCGCTCACTCACTCACACACACGCTCCCTCACATCTACACACACACGCAGAGCCGATCAGTGCAGGCTGCGCAGAGCCTGGTAATTGTATTGCTCCCTCCAAGCGGAAGGAAGGACCGAGAGAGAAAGAAGAGGAGGAGAGAGAGGAGAGATATAAAAACTTTGATTTTTTTGAATTTTCTTGTTTTTTTTCCTGGAGGAGGTTGACATGACAATGACCCGGTATCGCCGATGGATTCGGTAGGACACGCGTTATCCGAGTGTTTTTTAATGCACTCTGAACAAGAGTAGGTACATTTTACCTTTTAATCTTTTCTTTTTATTCATCATTCAACTTGTCATTGTCATTGTCATTCACTGTGTTAGTGTGTGTGTGTGTGTGTGTGTGTGTGTGTATGTGCTGGAATGCAGAGGAGGTGGCCGGCACCATGTCAAGGTTGTTTCTGCTGTCAGGTAGCACGCGTTCACTGTCTGTGTGTGTGTGTGTGTGTGTGCGTGTGTGTGTGTGTCTGCAGTATCCGGAGAGCAGCCCTTACACCGTGGGTAAAGGAGCGGAATTTTTGTCCCTCCACCTGGGGGCAAGACATACACATGATCACACCTGCACACACACATTTATTCATTAATAGAGTGGAGACACTGTTTTTCTTTTACTTTTTAAGACATTGTAATAGTTTGAGTCAAATTGTTCTTGGGATGAATCAGCGACTCAGTCAGGTTATGTCGCCTGTGCACGAGTTAATGCTTGTGCACATGTGTTTTAATGTGTGTGTTCGTCCAGGCAGAGAATCGGTGAGTTAACAGGGCATTGAGGTTACAGGAATAACGGGGAGAGACGGGCAAAGGGCCCATAAGAGAGGAGGGAGGAGGAAAGGGGGAGAGCTGCGCTCTTAAATGCCATAGGAGGTAGAATTTCAGACGGGCAACTCAGCGTGTGGCCCTGCAAAGGAATTAGAGACAGTTACACACACACACACACACACGCACACACACACACACACACACACTGCTCCTTTTGCCAATGCTTTGCTCTTTTAGGTGTATGTTGAAGACACTGTTCAAAATACAGAGGAAATGATTGGCGTAACAAAGAGTAATATGTGTGGGGAAAATAGGAAAATACACATAAGGGCCAACTTATACTATACTAACTTACAGTTTAAAGTGTAGTAAATATTTCAATATACACACACTAAGTTATTTTTCAAACATAAAGTAAAAACATGGGTGATGAATGTTATTCAGTAGGTAAACTGTTTACTTTTTGCATGTTGGTATGAATTCAAAAATGACACTGATACTGTTGGATTTGCTTTGCTATTAAATAATGCCATTGACCTTATAGTAAATGTGTATAGAAAAAAAAGGTGCAGTTAATTTTGCTCTAAGGGATCATTGCTTTATAATCAATAAATGAAAATGAATTGCACTGAATCACAGCCTCAGTTAAGATGTCTTTATGGTAGAAAGTCGGAAAACTGAAAGACCAAGACGAAGCCGATGCATGATGATATACTTGTGTTTTCCAAACACAACATTATTGATACATTTAAATAAAATAGACATGTGTGGGCTTTTAAGCTGTCACACCTTTGTGTGTGTGTGTGTGTGTGTGTGTCTGTGTGTCTGCCTGTCTGTCTGTCTGTCTGTCTTTTACATGCAGAAACCCTCACCTGTACAGTATGTGTAATAGAGAGGAACATTTTTAAGTAAAAAAGGGCATCGGGCAACATTACTTTCATTACCACTGAACTGGTCTTCCATCATTTTTAAAACAGATTTTTGGTGGTTTGTTTAATTTCTGATCAGATGTTTCATCATATAATATAGATTTGCAAATGTCTCACTAGTGATCAGTTCTGCATACTTTTACGTATTGAAACATTAATGATTTTATTGTTTAACGTTAGTGCAAAAATATTGTGTTCTGAAGAAACCAAACACAATTCAGATTTAAAAATATCAAACTAGGTTATCTTTTTTCTATTGTGAATTAGACAGGAAAAGTTAACTCTTCTTAACAAGCTTTGATCCGTTATGGGTGAAGTGTACAGCGCGAGGCCTGTGTATAAAAATGAAGCACAAATATTTTGACCGAAAAATACACTTTCATGTCAGATAATCACTGGTGAAATGTGCTGCTTTACCTGTGTGTGTGTGTGTGTGGTTTTTTTTCTTTGTCCGTGAGTTCACGTAGGCTGCTCTCACGTATTTCAGAAGTATTTTAGAAAGCTCTGTAGTCCGTGTGTCCGTTCATCCATCCATCCATTCCCTGTGCCCTTTCCTCTGCTCAGGCTTCTTCTCCTTTGCTCTCAGGTACTGCCTTCCTCCACTAATTAAAATATTAGGGATAATGATTATCATACTGATAATAATAATAATAACAACAAGTACCGCTTAAGCTGTTAACATAATTGCATTCCCCTCATGCCACCATATACATACCATTTGCATGTCATTAAGATATATTTCCTATTGACTTTAGTGAATTCGGTGGGTCTTGTCAGTGGGTGTGAAGGAGACGGGGTGGGGAGAATTGCACAGCGGCCGTGCAGATCATTCAGTCAAAGGTTTGCAGTGTGAGAGATGAAGAGCATAGATTATTTCACTCACAACTAATTCAACCGTGATTTTTGTCAAGATGTATTCGTTTTTATAATGACATTAAGGTATTATACAAATAAAACATAAATGATGAGTAAAAATCTAGATTTCTTTTAAATGACAGTTTGATGCATGTTCAATGACATTTTTGAATTCATCACACTTTCATTCTTAGAGGACAACTATAGACAAAATAACTCATGGTTATGGTTATTTTCATTTTGAACGGATTTTAAAAATATATATCAGGTCCACAAGAGAGCCCTAAATGCACACCCTGCAAGTCTTTTGAGTGTTGCATCTTGCTGTGTAAATGCAACAGTGAAATCATTCACTCGACATTTCATAATGACTTTTACTTATTTGTTTTCCTTTTGATACAATTTAATTTATGAAATTGAATTCTTGAAACTCAAAGGCCGGCCATTCTGCTGAAAAGATTTGGCTCAAAATGTCAGCAGTTTTTTTTTTTGTTAAACCCTTAATGAAGCTTTGTATAATGTAATGTAATAAAGATTCTGTGGTTTAAGACTGTGGTGGAGAAAAGATCAATTAGATCAGAATTGGAATTAAAAGAAAATCTTACTTGCTTTCTGTCTAAGAAAATTAAGAAGATTTATTTTATTTCTGCCTTTTTCTTTTTGTCAGTCTTTCATGCACTCTTTTTCTCAGGCCAAAGCAGTAGAGAGAGCGAGAGAGAGAGAGAGAGGTAAAGCTGACTGGAGGGAGGGACGGGGGGACCAAAGAGAGATTGCGTAAATTAAAATCCTTTTAATCTCCTTATAAAATAATTTACTTAATTCATCTGTCAAAGCATGTCAATATGTGCGCCACTGATTTGTTGGCTGTGTGTGTGCGTGTGTCTGTGTGTGTGTATTTGCATCTGTTTATTGTCATGTATGTGTTCCTGCCTGCCTGCCCACATTTTGTGTGTGTCTGACCTATTGGTGGCCTGTATGAGGAGGTGTTGTTCCTCTTTTTGCCTGTCCATCTGTCCTTATGGCATTTGTTCTCCGTCAGTTTTTTTGCATTTTCTAAGCCTACACACACGCTCAAACCCACACGGAAACACACTCGTGCCTACGACGGCCTCTCTCTCATGTGAAGGGTCCGGGCATTCCAGTGGTATTTTTGTCCCGTAAAGAGAGAGAGAGAAATGCAATGAGAGAGAGAGAGAGAGAGAGAGAGACAGACAGACAGAGTGAGAGGTGGGAAGGGGGGAGGCAAGAGGGTTGCTTTTGTCTGACACCAGCACTTAGGGGTTCGCTGGACACACATGCACGCATGAGCGCACACGTGCACTCACAGACACACATGCACGCAAACCCACCCTCACACACATTTCATTGTGCATTTTCACCTTAAAAGAGACCGAATTGTGTCAATGCAATTACACATTTATAAATGTACACGCATACACATGCCACACACACAGAAGGACATTGGTACGGCCCTTGAATTTCTCAGATTTATCATCATCCATCCAATCCATCCTGTTCAGCTTGTTTGCGTGCGTGTGAGTGTGTGTGTGAGAGAGTATGTCATGGGTCAGTGCCGGCCTTTATGTGTTGAAAGAGCAGTAAGAGAGACTGTACCAGCTGTGACACACACACACACATACACTCACTGCAATTAGCCATTACACCACACTGGCCGTGAAGCTGAACGGTCGTGTGTGTGCGTGTGCGTGATTTAATGCCAAAGCGCTGATTGAAAGAAGAGAGAGAGTGATATATAGCGAGAGACAATGCCGCTCGTCTCTTCTCATCTCTTATCCTTTCCCCCTTCCCGCTCACCGCACCGTTCATGCGCTCATTCCTCATGCTCTGTCATCCATTCATCAAAATGTGCATTCGTTTATTATTAACATTATCACAATCTATCAAATAATCTATGATCTGACAAAGAATTACTCTTCTTACTGCCAAGTCCTGACTTTTCTGTCTCATTCACGTCTACTTGCATGATGATTCTGCAGATGGGGAAGGAACATGGGGAGAGGATTTGAGTAAAAGGAATATAGTATTTTCCTACTTTGCAATTTTCTTTTTAAGAATCGGAGTTTGATTTCGGTAATATTGACTTTTCTTAAATAATTCCATATTCAAAAAATTGTTATAACCACTGTTGTGGCTTTATTTATTTTTTATTGGGGGAGTTGGTAAAATGTATTTTCAGCTGTTCAATGTGTAAACTATTGAGCTGCGCTTTAGAACAGGAGACCGTGGTGCGCGTGTGTGTGTGTGTGTGTACGTGTGTGTGTGTGTATGTGTGAGTGTGCGCTCCCATCGTGTCGTGCTCAGGGCTTCTAATGCTGCCTCTCACTCCTAATGGGAGGAGACAGGAGAGACTGGGCCACAATAGAACAGATTTAGATGGAGAGGTGCCGTGCATGCATGTGAGTGTGTGTGCAAGGGTGTGCAAGGGTGTGTGTTCAGTTTTAGAGGATCGAGAGGATGGAGGAAAGCGTCTTTTTCTGTTTTGCTGTTTCTCCCTCACTTTCTCTCTCTTCCTATGTGTCCGTTGGGAGAGCCCTATAGATTGGCTGGTTGGATAATTCTCCCCCCTCTACATGCCTGGGCCTTGTATAGTATGATTAAATTGTCATTGTTTCGACAGTGTGTGAGGGGGGTTCAAAAAGACAAAAGGGGAAATATACAGTAGAAAAGGGACATGGATGGATACTAAGAGGAAGGGAGAAAGAAATGAATGACCATGCCGCCTTCCGACTGACAGTGAAATATTCCTCCTCTCATCCTCCCATCATGCTTCATGTGTGTGCCTGATGGGGAGAGAATGACAGGCTAGCCCACCAACCCACCTCTCTCTTTAGTTTTTATTTTATTTCTCCTTTCAGTTTATTCCCTTTAGGTTCTCGCCCGTGCACATGGCCTCTCCTTTGGTGTAATTGACTTTCTTAATCAAACTCACATGTCAAATCAACTCAGACAAACCCAAACATGTATCAAATACTACTTATGCATCATTACTAAACGTATTGTAAATTCAAAATTGCAAGCACTAAAGCTAATCTTTTCTGAAACAAGGAATTGTCTTTCAGTTACAATTGAGAAGCCTTCATAGTGACAGCAGTTTCACACTGAAGATCCTGTGGGATCCTTGTGATAAAGGAAAAGAAGAACATTTTCTAAAAGTTTTAAGTTTTCCCAAACTGCAAAAATGCAATACATATTTTATTTTAACAAATTGATTACAAAACATAATTTTTTCTTAATTTCACTTAATGTCATATAATAATTTTTGCATTTTTTTGCACCTTGTCTCAAGTTGTCATTGATGTTTATTTTATTACCAAACCAAAGAAGCCAAACGTACTCTCCTAATACAAATACATCAGTAAGTAATACATGCCTCTCCACCGTAAAATAAACGTTAGGAAATGTATATAAAAAAGTAATTTTTTTTTATTCACAATCCCTGGTCTTTTCAGTCTGGTTTGAAAGAGCGCTACAATGTTTATTTTCTCAAAATGAACTTATGAAAGAACAAACCTGGAAAAATGGAAGAGAATAAGCGCTTTATATTTTAAGAAGTGCGAACATGCCCACAGCTTCGGTCATCGTTTGTGACCTTTTCTGCTTTGGGGCTGTTTTGAAGTATTTCCATATAGAGAAACAATCTTTTTCTCATTCTAAATTCTACATTTGTAATTTAAGAAATAATGTTGTATCATTAGGGCGTTTTGCAATGGCACCATTACGTATTTATGTGAAAGAAAAGGTGAAAACCTTTTTTTGTCTGTCAATATATACATACAAATTTCTACATTTCATAAATTAAATATTGCGTTCCTCTACGCAGCTGATCCGCACTTTTCTTGACCTGCGCAGATAATTCATTTCCCCTTCCTTCACCATTCACCCCACACTCACACAGTCCTCCTCTCCCTCCCCTCACACCCCTCCCTTGTGGAGCTGTCACCTTTCTGCACCCGCTCAGTCCCTATTAAGGCCGACAGCCCATCTGCCGCCTGCCCCGCTAACAGCTCCCGTCGCTAACGCTAACACACACACACATCCACTAAGACACACAAAGGTTTGCATGGACACCCCACCTGCCCTGAAAAAACATACTCACACACATTTGTATACAAAACATGTTTATACACTCTCTATTTGTTACCATCTAATGATCATTTTAATGTCTCACTGACAAACACACAGAGACACACACTATAATATTGACTTGCTTTTGACTCTTTATGAGACTTTGTTTTACATATATGTCATTTTTATATCAAACATGCAGATATGATATATACATTTTTATCCATTAACATTAGTTGAAGTAACTATACTGTGTGCAGTATCCACCTTTCACCACTTAATGCAAATGCAGTAAATTAATGTAAAAAGCATTTAAGTTGTAAAGATTGAAGAAAGTGAACAGAATGAAAAGAAAACAGATTCCCTTAGCTTTGACTGGTTCATGTTATTGCATGTTGTCGTTGCTTAAAGTGTGTAGGGGATGGGCTGGCTGCAGATTATTTTCATTTTTGCAACTATCCTGCAAATGAATTCCTCATCTTAGTTTATTTTTTTTGTTTATGAACACAATATGTCACCTCTATGCACGGTGTTTGTTGATTAAACTACATTTAGGCATGTTTGTGGGTATTTATTGCATACAAGACTGGAACACATCACACCGCCCTGATGAAAGGGGTAATTAGGTAGGGCAGTTGCAGCCCTGTGTGTATGTGTGTGTGTTGTGGCATTTGCTCCCTTCAGGGATAGGTGCGTTTTGCATTAGCAAGAATGGCAACTGTCTCATCAATCACTGAATCACCATGTCACACACACGCATACACACACATACATACACACACACACACACACACACACATACTGTGTCATGGTCATTCTGTTCACAGATGGGCCAGCAACACATGAGCGAGTCACTGAGCATCAGAAAGACACCCACGATCTCCCTGCTTACACACACACACACACACACACACAAACCTCAAATCTTTGAGACAGTGTGTGTGTGTGTGTGTATGTGTGTGTGTGTGTGTGTGTGTGTGTGTGTGTGTGTGTGTGTGATGGTGCTGGATACATCTACTGACATCAGCGTAAAATAGGTAAGGGAGAATCACATAGGTTAATACCCTTTACAGTGTTTCCCCTAGAATTGTTTTTAGGCCCGGTGGTAAAAGCTGATAAAGAGTATGCGCGCGGCGTGCGTACCAAATTTGTAGTAGAACTTGACCAAAACTAACTGTATTATGGATGAGCCTCTTTTGACAGCCCGCTACAAATCAGGGCATAGGGTTATGCCTTCACATTCGGTACGTTTGTACATTTTGTGTTTCCCTCAGGATTTTTTGAGACTGCTGGGGGAGAATGGACCTTCTAGTGGGGTCTTGGGGCATGCCCCTGCGGAAGAAAACCTTTACCTTTTTAAAGTTAAATGCATCAAACTGGTGCACTTTGAGAAGCTAAATCTGATTTTATTTTTTTTGCTCTGTAAACAGCTGTCATATGTCCTGCCTAAAACAATTTTATGGAATAATTTGGAGACACAAGCCATATAAACTATTGAAGAAAAACACATAGATATGAAAATAAAATACAATAAACACGAAGACCTAATATAGACAGGTATATCCTGTCTAGTATTAATTTCTGGAATAATCTGGATCATGAAACATTTTCTTTAATTTATCAAATATTAATTTAAAATAAATGAATTAACCTAGGCTACACATCATGATTAGCCTATCAATCAAAATGTGTGCAAAATAAGCAACATTTTGTATTCCGACCCATTATATTTCATGTAGCCTAGTTCTCAATTTAAAACATAAAAATAAAGTAGCATTGAAAATACCAAAAAATAAAGCTTGTAGGGCTACTATAGCCTGCTGTTTTCAAGATAACTTGCTGCGCTGTCTCAGCTGTTGATACAGATTGGTTGCCATGGCGACGTAGCAACTTTAACTTTCTAAGTTTTGCTCATCACTTTTTCCTGTTCAACTCCCTGTTACTGAGTCCTAAATATCTCCAGTGTAGCCTATGCCATGGACCTATAAAGGAAGGTTCTTTCTCGTCAGTTTCCCTGTTTGACATGTGCGCTCCGAATGCACACGTGCATCGCGCAGCGTAGCGCAGACAAAAAAAAAAAAAAAAAAAAAAAGATTAATATTTATTTATTTATTTATTTATTTTTTACTTTTTTTTTTTTTTTTTTGGGCAGCTGTTGGCCTGGCGGGGGGTCCCGTTGGCCTGGCGGGCCCGCCAGGCCTGTATAATGGTAGGGGAAACACTGCTTTAATACTCTACCCCTTTATTCTCTCCCTTTTCGTAGTATGCATAAATACACATTTACGACCTTAACTATTGATTTGTAAATGGACTTTTATGGTCTCTAATGCTTAACATGAAAAGTTCCTTAAACTAATTTAACCTACAAGATTTCACAAAAATTATTTGTGAAATGGTCATTTTATGTTATGCATATTTACAATTCTGCCAATGTGGTATATTTTTTCTTTATTAAAGGAATAACACATTACTGTTAATGCCTGCTTTTAACGATTGTCAACGGATTTAAAGATGGCTGTTAGCCTAAATGTATTATTCTTCAATGAATAAAGACATGAGAAAATATCCGATTACCTTGCCCTAACGTAGCATGTAATAAAACAAAATCTCTCTTGGTAATCCCCAACAGTCTTAGCGTGCGGGTTAAGAGAAGTGACAGTTTAAAGGATGTTTTTTAAATAATCAAGAAGCATTTGAAATATTTTAATAGTGATTCATCTCATAACTTGTTAAACTCAAGTAATCTCCAAAAAAATGCATCTTGTGGTTCATGGCGGTTAGGATGTAAAGCCAAATAAGGAAGTTGCTCCATCTTTGAATTGACATCTGGATCTCTAGAAAAGGCAATGTTAGGGATTCTTACTCGCAGCATCACGTGATCATGGTACTGGATGTACCTTAGTCCGGTTTGACACCAGGACGCTCCCCCATAATAAAAAAAGCAGTATTAAGTGTTGCCTGTCTATATTGCATTGTGACACCGCAACCAAAGCCAATAAGTGTTTGAAGCAGCAGCAGCAGCAGCACAATATCGATTCCTCCTATTCACCAGAGTGGAACTAAAACCTACATATTACACACCCTGGACCTCCAGTTCTCACTGAGCCAACCAAGCTCTGTGACAAGTGTCTGTCTATATGTAGACCCTCACCTAAACAGAAACCCACAGTGGGACAGCGTCACACACACACACACACACACACATACACACGAATGTCTGTGTGTTTGTGTGGTAAACATGTGTCTATCAGTTTGTGACACATAGCAACATCTTGCTCTGTTTACCGACACACTACCTCTGAGACGACGCACACCTTGGAATGTTATAATGACAGGAACATACCAGTAAAACTGAAAACAAAAATGACTGGAAATACATTTTAAAAAATGATTTAGTGTCAGTGTTGATCCATTTAGCTCTCGGATGGTCTGGTTAGACATATTAAGTGTCAAACAATTCATCACTATCTTCAGAAAGTGAAGTAAAACATTTTTGAATGAACACGTCGGCAAAGTTTCAAAATTTGATTTGAGTATACATATAAAAAATTTTCTTTTTAGCCCTATTCAGTCAAAGAAAGGTACATTATTTTACATACATTTTATTATTGCATTCTTTAATACGGTTTCTGTATTTTCTATTTTTTGTTGGCCTGTAATAAAGTGCTTTTCGTTCCAACAGCCCCGCTCCATTCTCCCCTGATAGTTTAGTTTAAATGTAGGCCACCCAGCCAATTGTATTACAAACCCTGCCGTCTCTCCCCCTTATTGACGTCAGCTTCATGCAGTGTCCCTCTTTGCTCTCTCTCTCTCTCTCTCTCTCTCTCTCTCGAGCCGTGTTATTTAATTAATACATTTTGCGACGGATGATTGTGAAGTGTGACCCCGGCAACAGTTTCTCCCCTGACGACAGCAGCTGGTTTGATTGATGGTTAACAGTCCCTCCTCCGGTGCTTTTTACTTCTATGTCGTCTCAGTCTAAAAGTTTTTTGCAAAGCTAAAACTGATAAAAGTCCTTCGATGTTAAACACAGCTGGGACGCGCTTCAATTAGCAGCCTGACGCATCCACCAACGCATGTGCGCACACAGGCATATGTCTATAATGCGGATTTGTTGTGCACACATTCCAGCACAAAAGTCTCATGTACAGTTTCAAATTCGCAATTGCGTGTTGGCCTCTGTCTGTCCGTCTGTCCCTCTATGTGCAAAACTTGTGTATATATTATCGTTTCTGTATACTGTAGCTGTTGGTTATATCTACTGCGGTGTATGAATATGAATGTGTGTGTTAACCATATGACATTGTTTCAAATTAATTTGGTGTGCACAACGTAATTTATGTTTTTTCCTGTTTTTAAAGTTGTCTTTAATACAATACGTAGAAATATTATGTTTTTGTTTTCTGTGTAATGCTGTTGTTATTATTGGTTTTAATTCATTATAAACAGGGAACTGCATTCATAAAAACTAAAACATATTAAGCTTGGTCTGCATTTGTTTAAAGTTTTAATGCATTTTTTGCTATTTTTATTTGCCCAAAATAATTGATTACATTATGTTCCCCTAATGTTTAATTGTTTTAAAAGCTTTCTTGTTTTTATTACAGATTTTTTTGTATCTTTTACTTTTCAGCAAAATGATTTGATAGTTGAACCCCCGGCTAGCTGTTTCTCTACCCTTCTCTGTTGCATGTGCTGCGTTTTCACCCTCCCTCCTTCTCTCACTTTGCCTACAGAATGAACTTATCGAAGGGGCACTTGGTGAACAGCAGCAGTGAAGATAACTCCAAGTCAAACTATAGTAAATGCGGCGCTGGCGCCTGGAGGATGCACCAGAGCTACGATCCACTGGAGGCCAACCACATGAGAGACGCACATGCCCTCTACAACCCCAGGTAAGACAATGTGAGGACAGGACCAAGACACAGGAAAAAGAGGGAGAGAGAAAAACGTCAAAGAAAAAAGAGTCTATGAATCCGTTAGGTTCAGTTTTACACAAAAGCCACACTTGACCTCTATAAACCTCAGATGAAAGAGAAAGAAAAGGCAAGCACTTTGAGACATCAAAAGACAGTGTTTTTAGTGGTCCGTGTGTGTGTGTGTGTGTGTGTGTGTGTGTGTGTGTGTGTGTGAGAGAGAGAGAAATAGTGATGAGAGAGGTAACTTTTTCCATGATCTAATAAAAGGTATTGTCATTTACATTATCCCGTGGCAAGAGGGTATATGTTCTATCTAAAGTATATTTTACATTTATGGCATAAATGGGATTATAATTAGTCTTTAAAAAAAGCTCCTCAGCTTTTTATTTTCACGCGTGAGTGATTGTGTATGTTTATGTTTGCTAGTTACTGTTCCTGTTTTACTTAGTTTTACCCAAAGCGCCAAGTTTTTATTTTACAAATAGTGTACTCATACCTGAATAACCCTTGTGGCAATGCTTCGCATTTTCTGTATCTTACTTGTAGCACTATCTTTTTAAAAATATGTATGTGTGTATATATCATAGTATATATATACACAGTATATCTTTTTTAGAGTAAATATGGAGTGTCAAAAGAAAGCCGCATTCAATTTCAGGCTCAAGGACACCTTAGTAGTGTAAATGTGTCACAAAACGAAGCTTTAAATCATATCATTTGGTTGAAGGACAGTCACTTTTTTTTTACCATAACAGGGATCTCCCATGCCATCTGCATGTGCAATAAAGCATGAAAAGGTTTAACCAAAGTGAAATATTTCTTTAAAGTTCTCCAGTACAGACCAGTTCTAGGTTTGTGTTGTTTGAGACAGCTGAAAGTGAGGGTAGCCTCGGTCCATTTTTAGAACATACTGTAAACTGTAAATATGCTGCTTGTTTCATGTTAAAACACAGCAAAAGTGTGATGCATTAAACACAGACACACTTTCACTCTCTTTATACACCCCCCCGCCACTTCCTCCTTCTGTCTTTTAATCATTCTAAGTTTCTCTGCATAAGAGATAGAGCCACATGCCCAGATTGCCAAACTGTAATTGTAAGTATGTGTTTTGTATATAATTAGCATAATGCAGGCTTATTGCACTATTATATGTAAATGAGCTTGCGTATGTCAGTAAGTATGCTTACTGCTCTATGCTTCTATTTTACCTGTATGTTTCCCACCTCAGCTTGATGCGACATAGCTGATTTGAACTGACATGATTTGATGCGATTTTAGCAAAAAGTGCAAAGATAAGCTTTTCAAAAATGTAATCTATTGTTCTATACTGATGAATAGGGGAGGATTATAAATGTTTAGTCAGCAGTCATGTTGCTCTGAGGGCAACTTTTTTTTGTGACCAAACAACATTATGTCACCAGTCACGACTACCGAAATGAACATTGTTATCATGTATTACTATTTTTTAGGTATTGCTGTTTTATTATTGCATCCTATGAATGCACTATTGATTACTACTTACCTCAGGATCTTGCAAATTTCAGGTTTGTGTGTGTGTGTGTGTGTGTGTGTGTGTGTGTGTGTGTGTGTGTTTGTGCGTGTGCACTGTAGACCGGGATGTCTTAGTCCAATAGGATTTCAGGGTTAGTCTGGGTCAAGCCATTTAGAGGTCTGGAAAGCCATTCTCACGCAGACTCTCAGCCAATCACCAAGAGGAATGTTACCAGCACAAGTTCAAGGTTCAAGGTTTTTATTAAATGTCCCACGAGGGCAAATTTGTGTACAGCAATGTGTGTGTGTGTGTGTGTGTGTGTGTGTGTGTGTGTGTGTGTGTGTGTGTGTGTGTGTGTGTGTGTGTGTGTGTGTGTGTGTGTGTATTTGTGTGTGTTTATGTGTGTTGGCAGACAGTGAAGTCTGGTGATGAGAGGTGCAAAGGTTTGCCAGAGGCTAGTGAGTCACGCCATGGCTTGAAGTAACACACAGATAGACACACTCCGGACATTATTTACGCTACATTGGTTCAAGTTTTGGACCACGTTAAAACAAACTATAAATTGACATTTGGAATTGCAAATTCAACTGACTAAACTATGCCAAGCAATAGCTGTGACAACAGTACGTACAACATTAAAACGTATTCCCCTGTTGGCAGATTATAGTGAAATGAACAATATCAGTTTAAAACTTCAGAATTCCTCATGAGACTTCACTGCATAACTACAGTACTGGAATATGTAATGTATGAATAAGAACAAAAAACATTTACTTGTCATAGGAGGAATTTCACAGGCGTTATTAATTATCTTAACTATGCCTGTATGTCCTATTGATATTTCTCAGTAAGTAATGACGGCATCACAGTGAATGCACAACAGGAGGACCCTGAAAGTGAAGCAGCTTACTATAATTCATCTTTCATTGTTTAAAGAAACATGTAAAAAGGTGATAAAAGTAAAAGTAATAATTTGGAATAATTGGTGAAGATGAAGGTATATACCAGTCATATCAACTTCTCACTCAAATAAGCATACGTACATGCATTCTTTCTCTCACACACATGCAGTGTATGATCCAATGGATACTTTTCCAGGACACTTGACCCCCAACTGTGTTGATAGGATTTAGTCACAAAATAGACAAACATACTCTCACACACATGCACTCTGCACAACTTTGTGAGAAAAAATTCCTAACTCCAATTTCAAATGTTCCTTAACAGTATTAAATATACTGACTTTAAAATGCATGTTAGTTATTATTGATTTATAACTTTTAATTAAATATGGCATTGTCTCATTAAATCCATCAAAACGTTTTGTTGTCAAAATGAATTGTTTTGTAAAAACTTAAATTAGATTTGTTTCATGGAAATTTCTCAAATGAAAGTTTTTCTTTAATTCTGGAGAAATTCTCAATTTGTTTTTGGACATCGGCAGTTTTCATTGGACAGCAACAATATTATTCCTATTTTTATTTAGGTCGTCAAACCATGGGAATGTGATTAAAATCAGGCAGCCAGGGTGCGCTTTAATACACACACACACACACACACACACACACACACACACTGTCACACACATTGCTGTAAACTGAACCCAATGTAATCATAATGATAAAGCAGATTGCCTTAACACACAGATGGGCTTCCCAATAGCTGTCTGTGTGTGTGTGTGTGTGTGTGTGTGTGTGTGTGTGTGTGTGTGTGTGTGTGTGTGGGTGGGTGTGTGTGTGTGTGCGTGTGCGTGAGCGTGTGTCTGTGTGTGTTTAAGTGTGGACAACGCTGATTGGATTGCAGATTTATAGAAGAGGATTACTGCTGGGGCAGAGAGAGAGAGAGAGAGCGAGAGAGAGAGAGAAAGAGTGGGTTTCAGACACTCACCTCTCATTAACTTCCACCCCCTTCACCTCAACTGCCTTATTCTCCGTCATGGATAAATACACATATGCACGCCATACACACACATAAAATGCACAATTTAAATGATGTGTATAGCAGCACCTATGTTTTCCATGCAAAGTGAAAAATATATGTACCTTAAAAAAAATGTTAGGACCTTGTCATTTGCAATTCAATTTAAAGAAAATTAGTTTTAGGAGAGTTTGGAAATACAGTCCCTTCATGTCAATGAATTATTCTCTCTATACAGTTTAAAACATAAACAAAAATCCCATAACCGCACAATGACAAGGTCCGGTGAATTGTTTTCTAGCTTTGTTGCAAGCTCATGCACTAATGGCAGTTGTGTGTTTTTCTTACTGGATGAAGTGAATGCATGTGGAAGGATTAAAGAGATAGAAATAAAAAGGAAGCGGACGATGCTATGTGAGAATAAACTAAATTGAACTGGGCATGGACACAGTATAAAAGTGGAAGGAAACAAATAATGGTAGAAAATGAAAGAGAGAAGATGAAATGGACAGAAAGAAGCAGGCAGGCCAGAAGAGAGAGACAGAGACAGTGGGCACTCCAGCAAACCTGATTATGACTGGATGTGAATTAGATTCCCTAACAGATGGTTGAAGTGCAAGGCTGTAAGGTGCGTCAGCCAGCAGTGAAGGGAGGGAGAGAGGGGGAGAATGGAGGAAAGAAGGCAGAGGGGACGAGTGTCAGTAGCAGCTGGTGACAATACAGATCAATTCAGTTTTAAAACGTGCTGCAGTAAAATTGTATTTACTAAGGGTCGGGTCTTGCTATCAAATTATTATTTAATATATTGGAGTAATATGGGAAGACATTTTGTATTTTAAGTCGTATCCATGCATCCATACGTTCTGCTTTCAGCCCACAGTACCTGTCTATTTAATGTTATCACACAGAAATAAATTGGGCTGAATCTCTACCGGTCACAACATTTTTATATCAATCCGTTGTATTCACAGAACGTTAAACATATTTACTTCGGAATTTATCATATATCTATATAATATTACATATTGAATTTAAAAGTAAGCTGTGAACTAAGCCTGTTTAGGACGGATTTTCACAATTTGTACAGATGCTGTGCATTATTGTACATACTCCAGTTCTGCTTCTCTCTCTCTCTCTCTCTCTCTCTCTCCCTCCCTCCTTGTGATGGATAGGTGTAAATCATCACAATCCTGTAGTGACAGCCCAATTTCCCCAAATCTGATCTGCTTAAAGAATGCAGCTCTGACGCTCTACTCACTTAAGTCTCCCCTCCTTTCCTCTCTCCCTTCTTTTTCCCCTCCTCCTCTTGGATTGAGCACCACTAAGCTTCATACACACACCTCTGTCTCTCCTCTCTTTTGCAGCATTTTGCTCTCTTTCCCATTCCCTCCTCTCTTCCTCTCCTCCCCTCTCTCTGCTTCCTTCCCTTGTCACATTTGAAAGCCCTGTCATATTTGCTAGAGTGGAAATCCTCTTTCACCATCTGCTTAATAAAATCTATTTTTAATCCGGTGGGGGATATTTAGTTTTTTCTAACACTTTTTTATTTATTATTATTTTATTTTTTTATACTTCTGTGCAATTTCATTTGATACGGCACCTTGCCCAGTCCTTTTCTGGCTGGGTACGAGAGCAGGAATGTAGGGGATCTGAATGTGTCACTGTACACAAATGGTCAAATGTGTATGTGTGTTGAATGCATGTGTGTATTCCACAATGGAGTGTCTGGAAGTGTTTGGAAACGCTGTTGTACCCCTAATACTTTGCGATAACACCGCTAATCCACAAATATACACACACACATACAAAGAGACACGGACACTAACCTTGATCAATGACCTTTCTTTAATAAAGGAACCAGCCTCCATTGTATAGCCCTTGTACCCCTGCAGAAACATTACCTGCCATGTGCAGCTAAGCAGTACCAATGTGCTCAGCCGCATCCAATGGATTGTGCAAATAATTTAAATATTATGAATTCATTTTTTAATATTATATATTGTTAAATAGATATTTTAATTAAAAGGACTTTTATTGAATGAATTCATGTTTGCCCAATGTAGGGTCTTCTATTGAAGGTTTACCTTAAGAGAGGATGCATCCACTAATTTAATTGATTTCCCCTCTTAAGCCTTTCCAGTAAAAGGCTGGAGGTCACTGCGAGTGCATGGTATGCAATTTAGTCTACCAATCTATCTTATTTCCTGTAATAAGTTTATTTAATTATTTTGCAAATAAATACCTGAATATAGTAAACAGACTTACTGTTAACTTGTCTTACTAATGTGTAGCGTACTGATGTTTTAGTGGTTTAAAGCACTGTTCTTACAGTAGACAACCACCCTTACAAATGCAATGGCACACGGCAGATAAAGGATACAGAACGAGAGAGTGGCAAAGAGAGAGACAAAGAGAAAGGGGAAGGAGAGAGAGAGACATGGTGACAAAGATAGTGCCTGGCAGCAACACACTTATCAGCGAGTGCTCCGCAAGAAAATGACCTAAATCATCAAGATTCCCATCTGACATACACACTGTCACACCCACACACACACACACACAACACACACACACACCACACACAGGGTTAGCGGTGTGCTGCCTTAATGTTTTTGCCCCGAACAAGCTCAACCTCTTCATATCTTTTCACTTAAAAACGGGGCGACGCAGTCTGACTATCAAATCTTGGTCATCCTTTGAGAGGATCAGGAACTCCCTTAAAATGTTTGAATATTATCACCTTTTATTAGAAGAGAAAAGAAGAGATTTCATCAAGCAAACGGTAAGAGAAGAAGAACAGCACTATGTGATGACTGAAGTACATGAAATACATTGTTATCTCCAGACTCCACATGATATTCCTGAATAGTTTGCAGTCTGCGGTTTTGGAAAGCACATAATTCTTAATCAATCGTGTTGGGCTGAGTCTGCCCTGTGGGTGCTGCCTCCCACTGCTTTATCCATTCACATCTAGAGAATGTGTGTGTGTGTGTGTGTGTGTGTGTGTGTGTGTGTGTGTGTAAACTTTTGAAACCCCAGGATGCTTCATAACAGCTTTAGCCCCAATAGTGTGCCTCTGTAAGTCTTGTCCAAGTCATTTCACACCTGTGTATGCGTTTGTGGATAGTTGTGCACAGCCATGGTGTGTGAAAGGCTGTGTTTGTTATGTTTAAATTCATACCTAGATGGAGTCATAGTATCTGATCACACACAATAGACACACACACTCACACTTCCTCTCCTCGGCCGCTGGTCTTTACAGCCCCGCAGCCCATTGGGCAGAATGTGTTTTAGCCATTATCACATTGATTGTATGTAATCAGGGGTTTATTCTGCAGCCAATGAAGTGAATTACAGGTTTCCTGCCCGACTAACACTGTAACAATTGATCTGCTCCCTGGTGTGTGTGTGTGTGTGTGTGTGTGTGTGTGTGTGTGTGTGTGTGTGTGTGTGTGTGTGTGTGTGTGTGTGTGTGTGTGTGTGTGTGTGTGTGTGTATGTGTGTGTGGATGCACAAGAAGGAAAGGCAAGCAATGATAGAGTGTGTTTGTGTATGAGAAGTAGAAACCACTACATAGAGAGAGATTGAGACCCAAAGAGAGCAGGAGAGAGAGAGACAGTGCTCAGTAGGAGGGAGAGTGGTTTAGATTTACTGTCGCTGCGTGATGTTTTTTTTCTTATTTTATTCACTTTTCTCCCTGAAAACAACTATAATCATCGACACACTGTGAGTCTATGGAGCTAAACTTAAACACACACACACACACACACACACAAACACACAAAACAACATTCCACAGCAACACATGGATTATTTTCTATCTATTTATTTGCATTTAATCTATACACATTCCAGAGTGAAACATATACAGAGATTCAATTATGCTTTCCCAGCAAATGGCAAACAGTATGACAAAAACACAAAAAATATTTTTTGATGCATTTTTATGTTTTCCCCTGTCCCCGGTTCAATAAAGAAGTCACAGAGAAAGAAGGAAAAGATTAAATTAGTGTTTGCTCTAATTGTTTGACCACAACAGCCGTACCCAACTCGTTTTGATCCGATGTCTCCATCTAGCAAGTCAAGTTTCTGCGTTTGTGTTTGTACATTTGTGTGCACACTCAACCTGTGCATGTATCGAACTAAGAAGCTGACAAGCAGTTCAACAGCCCTACACTGATAAGAAACGCTTGAAAAGGGAGTAAAATAGAGAGAGAAATAGAGCACAGAAAGAAAATAAACAGTCGAGTGTTAGGTCTGAAAAAGCAATTCAGTCTGTTGATGAAATCGTTCTATTCATTTGACTATGGAAATGTAAATGCATTTTTTTGCTGCGATTCCCCTCCTTATTCCATTCTTTATTTCAATGTATTTTCTATTCCGTATCCCATCCTTCCTTCACTTTCCAAAAGCATCGGCGGTATCATCTAGATAGAATTGTGCAAGGTTTTCTCTCTCTCTCTCTCTTTCTCTCTCTCTCTCTTTTTTCTTTTTTCTTATTGGACTGTGTGTTCTTATCAGCATTGAGAGCACAATGCCTGGTGTGATGGAAAGGTATTAGCCAACCGGTGGTACCTACATTGTCAGCACTTCTCCCTTCCCTGTCTCTATTGCTACCACTTCTCTTCCCTCTCCCCCCTCTCATCTTATCCTTCTCTACTCATTTTTATTGCTTTCTCCGTGGGAATTAGCTTTTTAAAAATATTGTCAGGGCAGTGAGATGCTTCAGTCCTCCACATCTACATATACTGAGGTTTGCAAAGGTGAAGTCAAATGCATTGCATTAGTTCTTAAAATATTTTAAAAGCAATGTTCATGGTTAAATTAAAATGTAAGCTTTACACCTTTTAAAGTCACTTCGATAGCCTAGCACGTTAGGGAACATAAGCACTCAGACAATCAGTCAACAAACAAAATGACAGACAGAGCTCACTCTCTTCTCTAACCTGAGGCGTAACAAAAAAAACAGTTTGGAGTTGTTTGAGGATCAGTTTGTGTTTATTGTTGCCATCTAGCGAAGCAGTCAAAGGAAAGATTGTTTATAATAAAGAGTGTGAGTGCACATAGAAACACAGAGTAAAGGAGCACACGGGGAACAGCACAGAGACACAGAGCGAGGCAGAGAGTAGTTGCTCTAATACGATGATTGTATGTTTGTCTCTGCCAGTTGTCAGGGCGCTGCATCAGCCCACCACTCTAATGACAGCTTGTCATACTAAAGTGGCCCACCTTCCTTCACAAACACGCACACTTTTTTTCTTCTCTTTTTTTAGGCGTCATTCTATTTCTCCTGTTTCTCTCGCCACACATCCATGTATTTATCTCCCTGACATGAGAGTGAGAAATGAAAAAAATAAAAAAAGAAGAAACCGAAACGAAGAAAGAGAAAATTACAGGGACCGAGCTGGAAATGGAGACAATTGTGTGTGTGTGTGTGTGTGTGTGTGTGTGTGTGTGTGTGTGTGTGTGTGTGTGTGTGTGTGTGTGTGTGTGTGTGTGTGTGTGCGTGCACGCGCGTGCGTGCGTGCGCGCGTGTGTGTGTTCTCCCTCAGTAAGGGACAGGTAAATAGGCCTGCTGAATATTTGATGTCTGCAGGAACTAAACAGCCACTTTTATCCCCTCTTGGTTGTTTGGGAACTTCCCTCGTATCTAGTCAGCAAAAAGGAAAGCTGTGTGTGTGGTTAATTTTACAGTGGGAACTAATCCTAAAATATAAACGTAATCATTCCCTCCCGTAATAGATTCACAGTAATCTTGATGACGCTATTTATTTATAAGACTTGACTTTTGTACTTACAATATGGTGCTCTTCCACTGAAGTGTGTCTGAATGTACAAAAAAGCATTAATGAATTCCAATTCAAAACCCTTTTTTCTTTTACAGAATTAAGCAAACCAGCTCATAAAAAAGAATGGGATCCCTGCTCTTCTTTGTGTTGTTCTGTAATCATCTCATATCCCGTTGCTCACGTCTTTGAGCCCCTTGTGAAAATACAAAAAGAAAAAAAAAGAAACACACTGAAGCCTTTTCCACTTAATATAAATCTCTTTAAACACCTCAAAACATAAAGAAGTGATAAAAAAAGACGAGTCCCAACCCCTTCCCTCTCTCTCCCCACACTCATCTGAGGAGCAGACGGGCACAATAAGACTGCTCTTTCAGCACCGAGCCGTCGTTACGTCGCGCCATAATTATACTGATAACATACATACATAAATGCATTCAACCTCTCGCCCGGCACGGCGCACTGGCTGTGATTTCTTAATCTTCTTTCCTCTTCTCTCCTCTGCACACATGTCTTCCTTTTTTATTCTTTTTATTCCTCCCCCATCGTCTGCCATTATTTTTCATTTATAAGCGGCGAGCGAGGGAGCACACAGAAGAGATGTGAGAGCGGGACAGAGAGAGAGAGAGAGAGAGATGGAGCAGAGAGGAGGAATAGAAAGTGGGATGAAGGAAGGAAAGAAAGATGGATGAGAATTTGAGAGAGAGAAGGAAAAAGCGCTTGAGATCTTTTGGCACTTAAACTCTTTCACTTAATGGCACTCGGAGGGATTGACGGTTGAAGGGAGGGGGCACAAAAGAGCATAAAGAGTGAAAAAGGAGAGATTAAATCATCACCATCACATCATCTACTTAAATGGGTCTAGTCCCTTTTTCTGTCACCACTGTGTTTTTTTCTCTCCCTCTGCTGGAACACAGACAACCCTGTGTGATCTCTCATCCTCCCATCCCTCTTTCCCACGTTTCCTTTTTTTCTCTCTTTCGAGCACCTTATACGTGTCTCTGTGTCTCTTTCTGTTTCCCTCCATCGACTCTCTCCATCCCTTTTCGTATCCCTTCTTCTCTCTTGATTTGTGCCCAAACCTTTTCTTGGCCGTCTCCCTCTTACCAATCTGAAGGATTAAACGGATTTATAGACATTGGTGAATACCACAAAGCAACAATTAATGGAGTGACTGAATAAGAAGGACCTACAGGCAGCAGAGGAAAGAAGTGGTGGTGGTGAGGGGGGGGCGGGTTATATGATGAAAAGAGGGGGCGAAAAGGCCAAAGTATTGTGCACTATAAATGTCATGTCACTTTATGAAAGTAAAAATTGACAAGAGAAAAAGGGACAGATTTCAGGAAAAGGAATTTTTTTTGTCTCACAGTACCTGTGTAGGTTTGGCTACGCATCAAACCCATTAAAGCTCTGCTTCAGATTAAAAAACCAAACAATTCAGATGTGAAACTGCCTATCATCGGTCACTGCACACACCTCCTCTTCCTCCATTCTCTCTGTCTTTTGCTATGGGTTTCTGTCTGTCTACATTCCTGTTTTCTCGTCCATAGCCATTTCACATTCCCCTACCCTTCCCTCACCCGACCGTCTCTCTATTCTCCGTCAAGGCGCTGTCTTGTGTTTTATGGGTCCCTGTAGAACAGGGATCTCTTTACAGGCCGACTGGACTTTAGAAGCCCCTCGTTTAGCAGCATCCTTCCTTAATTAAAAACCCCTTTTGTGCTCTCTGCTTTTAACAATGAGACGGCAGACAAGGGAGGGAGGGCAGGGTTAGAGGGATAGGGAGTGGTAATGCAGAGAGGAAGAGAAAGAGTGAGTGGCAAGAGATACAGGAGGAGAGAGAGAGAGATGGAAGTGAATACGAAGTGATAGGGAGACAGGCAGATAGATAGTAAGGTAGACAAAGGGAGGGTTGGAGAGATATGGACAGAGAGACGATAGCTGTTAATTACAACTGCCATTAACAAGGCACCAGCCAGCCTCCTTAGGGAGATGAAGCAGGAAACGCAGGAGGGGAGAGAGAGGGAGAAAGGAAGCCAGGCAAAATAGAGGAAGATAGAGACAGCGGAGGAGAAGAACAAGAGATGACGTGAAGGAATGCAGTAATATTTTGTCAAGTAAAGATTTGTTTTTGTTATTGTTTTGGCGACTAACTTATTATAGTATATCGGTCAGTGGGCGCTTGAAAAGAAGCATGTAGGACTCTGTATGTCTGTGTTTGTGTTTGTGTGTGGGTGTGTATGTGTATGTGGGCATCCTGTAAGTGTGAGCTTGTCTTCAAGATGATTGAGCAGCAGAGAGGCTGCTTACTGATTACCTTCATGTAGAACAAGCTGCTATTGACTGGAGAGTGACGGATGACCGTCGGCCCCAAGCGTGTGTATTTATTTGTGTGGTACTATAGAGGCTTTCCGCTTCTCTATTTTACACTTGGGTCCACTATTGAACCAGAAAGTACTTTATTTATTTATTTGTATTTTATTTTCATTGTATTGTTTTACTCTCTTTTATCACCATGTCCCTTATTTTCTCCCCCTGCACACATCTCACACATCTCTGTATAATGTATCTTGAAGAAATGAGTGTGTGTGTGTGTGTGTGTGTGTGTGTGTGTGTGTGTGTGTGTGTGTGTGTGTGTGTGTGTGTGTGTGTGTGTATGTGTGTGCGTGCGTGTGTGTGGAAAGAATATAAATCCATCATAAGAAGTGACGATAAGGAAACATTGAACAAATGCTTACTGTCATTGACCTTTAATACATAATGTTCAATGATTTTTCCTCCTTGAACATTGCCCTAACTTAAACCAATCCTTGTTCTCCTATGGCTCTGCCTCTCCTCTAACCCTGCCCCTCCCTTGGGTTTCTCGTTCCTCAAGCAATATACAGATTTTTTATTCAACATTATTGTATGACTTTCTTCATCTTTTTCTTCTTCTTCTTCTTCTTCTTCTTCTTCTTCTTCTTCTATTTTTCCCCTTTCTCACCACTTCAGGCTTCTCTGCAGAATGTCCAGTAAGGAGCGACACCTTGAGTCCAACTGTCCGTCTTCTTACATAAAGACTGAGCCGTCTAGTCCCGCCTCCCTGACTGACAGTCTAAACCACCATTCCCCCGGTGGCTCCAGTGACGCCTCAGGCTCCTATTCGTCCACCATGAACGGCCACCCCAACGGCCTGGACTCCCCAAGCCTTTACGGCTCCAATGCAGGGTCCCTGGGGCCTGCTGGAGGCCCCGGATCCAAGCGCTATGAGGACTGTTCATCAACGATCGGGGAAGATTCACAGATCAAGTGCGAGTACATGTTGAATTCCATGCCCAAGAGGCTGTGTCTGGTGTGCGGAGACATTGCGTCAGGGTACCACTATGGCGTGGCATCCTGTGAGGCCTGCAAGGCCTTCTTCAAACGCACCATCCAAGGTTGGCTTTCATTTTAACTTTTTCTTGTCTTTAATTATCTCTCTACGTTGCTTTCTACATGTCTGTGTCGGTCTCTTGCCATTTATACCATCACAGGTTTGCTTTCAATCTGCCTCGATTTATATATTATTATTATATTTCTTTAAAACTTTAGATATTATAATTGACTTCATGACAGATAATAACTAAAATAGTTTGTAGGTTTTATTAATTATAATTATACATAGATTTTTTCCAAATATGCATTTATGAAGCTATGAAAGTACATATTAGCTCACAAACACATCACAATGAAGGAACACATTACTGAGTTGTCTGCGGGGAATTCAAGGTTCTTAAAAAAGGCACAAAATATTGTACACATAGCACTAAATCAAGTGAAAACAAAGAAACATGCACAAAATGCTCTCCTCCGTCACACACGCACATACACCTGAGCCATTATACTAGATCCAGGACATATGATAGAAGCCCCAGGCCAGACGTGAACCCAGATTTTTATATGGTACATGTCACCTCCTCTGTGTGCTAAATGAGCCACCAGCACATCCAACACACTCTATATTTCACGTATTTGTCCTTCACCGTTTCTCTATTTTTTTTCTTCATGCATGCACATAGACACACTCGCATAGAGGCATCCAATCAGGTTCATGGATACACACCACCCCCCCAAACACGCCCACCCTTTCAACCTTGATCTCTTCTTCACAAACAGCAAAGAGTAATTTCCAGGTCGTGTTTGCATTCCCAGATCTATCTCCTTATGCTTCTCAGAAAGAGTGTTAGCTATAAGCCTGTTGTCTAGGAGATAACGTACTGTCAGAGTAAGGTCAGAGGTTATGTCTAAGGGTCAGCAGTTCAGGTTAAGGGGTAGAGGATAGGAGGGATAGAGCCGTAATCCACATGATGAGAGGAGTACCAGCAGTTAGGCTCAGTAATCTCTTGTTAGGGTTAGAAACAGTACAGAAAGTGCGCACAGGTATTTAAGCTATCCTCTACAGATTTCTAGATATTCAATTCATACTCAGCCTCTCAGCTTGATCACAATGGTTTTGTCCTTCATTTACCCTTGTATGCACAGTACAGGTCAGCCTGAAAGACCACCAATTAGCAATAACGCAAGTCTGTAAGTCAGCCATTTGTTCATCAAATCGCCCAGTTCAAACGAGAACGCAACTAGCACAGTTTCACATAGTTTATGCTATAATGTGATTTTCAAAAACTTCCTGCGCTACTTGAGCAGATACGTCCTAGACTGTTTCCCTTCCATAAGAAAACAAACTAACTAATCTTCTGTACTTTTGTGAGTTCAAACAATTCCTCTGAAAGGACCAAATCCAACATGTCCCCTGATTCTTTCCAACTCCCTGTCAGTGACTCTCAGGCCCAAGTCCATTCATTCCTTCTGAAGACTTCAATCTTGTCATCAATATATATAAACATCTATTTTAACAGTTATGTAAAATATGTATTTAAAGGTGCAGTGTGTAATATGACATCATCAAGAAAGTTCTACAAAGTTCTAGAATGTAACACTCCCTGGGTAACCCCACCCCTTTCGAATAATAACAGAAGCTACAGTGGCCTTCAAGGACAAGAACAATTCTAAATTTTAAACAATGCACCTGATGACATTCCAACTATGACACTTTCAAGATGGCGGCACTAGGCCTTGGTCCAAAATATGCAGAAATATGGACATATATGAGACCCTTTCTAAGGGAAAAAATAATAATAAAAAAAAAAAGAATTCAGCTATTATGCACTAAATTAAATGTACTTATGGATATTATAATTACTTTCTACAAAATCTGCTAGGAAATAAAACCCAAAATTCTACACACTGCAGGTGTAAGGCAGCATTTACTGTAGGGTCAACCTTCAGTTAACTATAGGGCTTTACACAGCACAGATTAAAAAGATACATTGACCGTTGGTTACACAGCCGATCCATTTTTATTAGATCAATCCACGCCAAATGTGTTGATAGGAAACGCTGACAAAAAGAAATATATAAATATATATTACGTTTGAAATCCCATTAACCATAGGTCTAGGCATTTTCAAATATGGCAAATCTGCGAAAAACTCATTCAATATTTACATTATAACCTCTGGTGCGCTTTTGAATTACTCAGCCAGTCTGTCAGCAAATGATAAACTTTTCTGTTTGAGTAATTATCTTTGAAGAATTTTAAATTGCTAATAGGTTCAGTCAGCAGGACAGCCTTTCTTGTCAGTCAGTGTGCCACTGCAATAGCCACGCTACCAGTCAGCCAGCCAGCCAGCCATCATCGATCCATTGAGTCAGTCAGTCAGTCATATCACACAGGATTCATCTATCTGCCTTTCCATCCATCCACCTATCTGTCGCTGCTTTCTTTTGCCTCCGATAAGCAGCTTTCCCAGTAAAGCCCCAGAGACGGAGAGAGACGGGGAGATGTGGGGGGGTTGGAAGTCTTACATCCACTAGATGGTCACCACCACTACCTAGTGATGACCTGTATGTGTTTATTATGGGATGAGATCAAGACATGGTGCAATCCTGACAAAGAGATTGGAGAACACACACACACAGATAAAGGCAGACACACACACACACACACACACACACACACACACACACACATGCAAGCACATTCACACATTCAGCCAGCAACACACAGTCACACACATGACTTTATAATCACTCAGTGTATAGGTTGAACCCTTAATTCATCCGTCGTCGCTTTAGTGTGTAATAGTTGACCAGTTCCACCTGTCTCATTTCATTTGGAGGGCTTGCCTGTTAAAGGTGACAGAGGTGAAAAACAAAATTACAGATTAAATATAGGAGCCCAGCAAACATATAGATATGATGCCATGTTGACGGTAGAGTCTCATGACCTTGAGTATGACCTTGAATCGATTTAAAGCGATGCTATGTGCCCCTCTAACTCACTCCCTCATTTTCCCTCTGTTTGTAATCCTCCCTTCTACTGTAGTGGACATGCTACAGATCAGAAAGGTCAGAGTTCGAGGTTATGTGTCAACACTTGGTATAGCTACTAGTTACACTTACAAAAGCTAGTGTATAAAAATATGGTTAATAAATAATTTGGTGGGCAAAAGGATGGAACTGAAGATATAGGGCTGATATACTGACAAATTAGCTGGACATTGTTAAACAATATTAATGGCTCACTTGGCAACATTTAAGTAATTATTTAGAGTCTGCAATCAAACAAACAAATCCTAGATCTTTATTAATACATTGCTAATCATCTAATAAGTATCTTGAATGTATTACGAAAAATCTATCAATGCACTGCAATTTAAGAATAAAACTAAATTATCGTCAGTGTTTGTGCTACAGTACTACTGTTAATGTTTGTTTGGATACAGACCGAGCAGAAT
Organism: Ammodytes marinus; assembly: GCF_949987685.1. Lineage (NCBI taxonomy): Eukaryota > Metazoa > Chordata > Actinopteri > Uranoscopiformes > Ammodytidae > Ammodytes > Ammodytes marinus. The sequence continues at coordinate 25,577,031 of NC_137230.1, read as the reverse complement.
TGGATGCAGTGGAACAAATGGGTCATGACATTATCTTTGGCTGCCACACAAGCCAAACTCATCCACAGATAGTGTGTCTGTCTTTGGCCTCTTGCTCATCCATGTAAATGAGTGCAGGTTTGTGTTTGTGTACGTCCGTGCACGTATGCCTGTGTTTACGCACGGTTGTGCATGTGTGTGTGTGTGTGTGTGTGTGTGTGTGAGTGTGGGTATCTTGGCTGGAAAGCAGGGCCAGCCTCAGATGGGCAGCGGCAGACATATTGGTATGTTTCAACCCATTAGCCAATAAAACCGCAGGTAATCACCAAAAAAACACTTCCAGCTGGACAGGGAGGAGAGCACGGGGTGGGAGAGGAGAGGATAGAAGAGAAGAGAGGAGGAAAAACACTTTTTTGAATAAACAAGAGAAAGGGGAGAACAGGGAGGGTGGACTGGGCACATGGATGTATGAAGGAATTAGTGGTGTTGGTGTGTGCGCGCATGTGTGTCGCAGCATGGAGGAAGTGGCTCTGGCAGCTGCTGTTTCTGTGGCGTCAGTCCAGCGACACCTGACAACCTGCATCTATCACTCCCTTATTGAGAGAGAGAGAGAGAGAGAGAGAGAGAGAGATAGAGAGAGAGAGAGAGAGGGGGGGGGGGATAAAAGGAAGTGAGGAGGAGGGTCAAATGTGTGGGAGTAGTAAGGATAAGGCAATGAAATTGGAAGAGGAAGACAGTAAAAGTGAAAAAGAAAAAAAGTGGATGAGAGCAGAAAAAGAGGAAGCTACCAAAGGTGATGTAGAGCATAGGAATGAGGGAACAGTGTTTGAAAATAGGATGGTAGGTGGGACGATCAAACAAGACTATGAGAGTTCGGTTTACAATGCCCTGAAGAAAAATAAACATTTTCCCCGACAGTTCAGTTGTTTTGCATGTTTGCATATTTTAAAGTAGAATGGTAAAGGGGTGTCTTGGTGAATCATTGGGATAAGATGGCATGTAACTGTAGTATATAGGATACAAATATGTCCAAGACATTTTAGACACCTCTCTCTTTCCACCGATGTACTTTATGTTGCTCTCCAGCTTAAAACGATATATAACAAAGAGCCAGACAACGAGAAAGGAAAGCAGTGGGAGGGAGTGGTGAGAAATTATGTCAAAGCAAAGTTAGAGGTGTGAAGTCAGGAGAGTTAAAAACAAAGACAGCTCAAAGAGTATGGTGGACAGAAACACATTCGTATTACACGGCGTGTACAATGATGGTCAATTGTCATGCAGCAGGTGGTCAAACACACACACACACATACACACACACACACACACACACACACACACACACACACACATCTCAGAGGAGATTGCAGGGGATTTAAGGCCCTTGAATATCTCCCTCACTCACACCAACACACATACATACAAACTCACACATTATACATAGGAGCCTCCAAGATCCTCTCTGCTCTAAGCTCACCCCAGTGCACAATAAGACACAAACACACACACACACACACACACAAACAGACTGACCAATGACATTCTGTTATAAACCCATATTTTCTATCTCCTACCCTATACCGCAACTCTGAAGCAAGATGTTTGTGTTGGGGCATACAAAGAGTTTACAACAAGGTGGCACATACTGTAGGCCAGTGGTTCTCAATTATTTTCTATTTATTTACTGCAAATCGCGGCCTTTCGCGCAGATATGACCATACACAAGCACACATCGCGCTTGCTAGCACAAAAAAACAAATAATTTTTTTTTTGGCCAGTTGGAAATCAAGGCAGCCCACGCCCCCCCTGACAACTCACGGCGCCCCCCCCCCCCACCAGGGGGGCGCGCCCCACCATTTGAGAAGCACTGCTGTAGGCTATCTAGTTATATATATATATATATATATATATATATATATATATATATATATATCACTTTATTTGGGTCTGTACACTAAGCCTACAGTAAACAAAACCTTTCTTAATATGTACACACTTTTACTGTATATCAAGTTATGTTTATACAAATATGCTAGTATTATCAGTACTAATTTGAGGGATTGTGAATTCCAGTTTCAAGTTATTTCTGTCATGGGTGTCACTTTAATCAACAAACGATAAGCAATGTTATTGTTGTACTTTGATACCCACTTCTACAGTGGCACTCAGCATGTGCAGCTGTTAAATACATATCTCAGTGAGGCTTTTATACATTTTGCCTTAGTGCTACCAACCCCATAAGCGTTTCTTTACTGCAGTTATCCATTTAGCAGTGCTTGCCTGGTTAGCCTTGCACTAACAACGGCTTTTACTGACCACCCATTAAAGCACACATATTCTGTGTCATTATCACATCCAGCCTTAGCGCATGGCAAGTGTCCCTCTTAATTGCTGAATCTACTCCTACTGTATCATCAGCATTGAAAGGTTGGGTGTAGGCTAACTAGTCCCATTAGTAGTGTCCATTAGACTATAAGAGCCATTCCCCCAGCGTTTATAATCTTTAGCCTTTACTTTAACTAACAAGGCCTATTAATGAGCATCTTGTTACCCATTAAGAAGTGTTAGTGCATTTAGCCTTTTCCCAAGCTAAATAGCCCCCTTAATCAGCCCAGTAATGAGAAAACATCCTCTCCACAGCTGCAGTCAATAGTAATCACTGTTTACTCTGTTTCAGTGGGAGATGCGTTGGCTCACTGGGGTACTGTAATTGTGTGGTGGGCATGGGAGGAAGGAAAGAAACGTTTTTTTATCCCAGGTGATACCACAGATAAATAAACCTTACATATACAAATCAACCTGTTTGAGCAATTCTGTAACAGTCCAAACTGTGCTAAAAAAGATTGATAACGTGCTTTCATTTGAACTGGGTGGAAGCAAAATACCAAGTGGATGCAATGAGCCGAACTAAACAATGCAACAGACAAGAAACTGGGTGACAAAGAAAAAAAAAACAGTACACAGAGAAGATGTTTGGAAAAAGGTCATCATTTAGGCTCATTTTAGTCAAATAGTCAAATACATAGAGTTGAAAATTAGCAAAGACGTAGTGTATGCCAGTAGAATTAGAAATATGTATTGTAGACTAAGATGGGTAAAAGATAGAAGAACAAAACATAGGATATGTATTTTCCACAACAAAGAGACGAGCAATAATGAAGCAGTTGACAGTTCCAGGTGAAAGTGGTATTAGCTTCTAACACAGCACAGGTGTTCTTGTTGCAATGGTTGCAAAGTTAATAGACTTACACTGGCTAATAATCTTAGCCTTAGCCCTGCACCATAGTGTTAACATAGCTACTCACGCAACCCTGAGCCTGCTCAAGCCATGCTCTTATACCCACGTTCATACACAAATGTACTTTTTTCAATGCCACTGTTTAAAACAAAACGATTGTTATTAGATGAATTATCAATAAGTCACTGACAAGTTCATTCAGAGGCAGTAAATTAATAAAAAACTGTGTCCAAACCAACAAACTCAAGATTGTCTCAGAGTGTCAGCTTATGGCTGTTCATTTATGATTATTTGGTTTCAGGACTTACACTGTATTTATTATGTCCACAACATGTATTGCCAACAATTTTAAGGCAAAGGTCAAGACCGAGGAAGCTGAATATGAATTTGATTTGTATGTACAGTATGTCTGTCTCTTTCTTTCTTTCTTTCTTTCTTTCTTTCTTTCTTTCTTTCTTTCTTTCTTTCTTTCTTTCTTTCTTTCTTTCTCTCTTTCTTTCTCTATGACCATTGATAAATCTAAACGAGAAAAACAACGAAGATAACACTAAAAGTTGTTTTTGTTTTCCTATGTCCTATGTTTTGCTGATTACTTGTGTTGTCTGTCCACCTGTCTGTCTGATATGTCCATCTAAAATGAAACCCTTTCTTTCTTCCCCCAACATGTTTACATACAGGCAACATTGAGTACAGCTGTCCAGCAACCAACGAGTGTGAGATCACCAAGAGGAGGCGCAAGTCGTGCCAGGCCTGCCGCTTCATGAAGTGTCTGACTGTGGGCATGCTGAGGGAGGGTAAGGGAAAAGGTCTCTTCCTTATCTTTCTCTGTTAACTGTGCTACATGTAGCATTTTAAAAGCTACTAAGCTATGTTTATTTATGTGGTTAATAAAGGCCAATGCTGAGGAGATTTGGCCAATTATACCAGCCTCAGTACAACATTTCGCATCATGTTCAATTTTGCAAGTGATCTCTTCATTGATTTATGGCTCCCGGAGAAAAACACATTAAAATGGCTTCTGTTTCACTTTATGACACATTGTGAAGTAAATGTAAAAGCCATGGGAAAACTAAGTCGGGCCAAGCACTACTGACAATGTGATCATGTGTTTGAGTAACACAACCAATACCATGGATACAGGCCAGCCGCCTGTTCAAATATGGTGTCATTAATTTACAGTAAGTATACCGACATACATCAAAGAATGATTATTTGATGTTGAACAATGCTACATGTAACACTTCTAAGAAATTGTTTATAACTCTTTTACATCAATCTAATATAATCTATTTCTATTAGCATCATGTCCCTCTTTTTGCCTTCTCATTTCCATGTCCATCCTACCACTTTCAATGTATCTGTCTCTCTCTTTTGTCTGTCTTCTTGTCTCTCTATCACATAACACTGATCTACATTTTGTCTACTTCCCATGTGTATGTTCTTATTTCACTTCTACATACACATAAAGTCACATAAAATAACTTCTGACACAGCCCCACTTGACTCACACTGAATCCATACTTGTTTGACTTTACCTAAAAGAAAAGATAGTAATTGCGGGGAAAATTGCAACACTCCCATTCGGCAGTTGTTCAGTGGTAACCAAAGGTTAAAAAAAGAGAGATATTATCTGCCCCCACACCAATTTGATTAAATACACTCACTCTCTCATTTTCACACTCCCTTGTTTGCTGGTGCCTCTTGCTCTCCCTCTCGTCTGCCCACCTATGACCTTTCTACTCCCACTGCACTCCCAACGATGAAAGGAGGGAGAGGAGTAGCGAGGGATGAAGAGGAGCACCGATAGAGAGAGACAGAGGCATTGTGGGAGCAGGGAGGGAGGCGGGGTCTTGGGTAAGGAAGGGAGGTAGAAGAGATTGATTTATAGGAGCAGAGGAGAGGATGAGAGGCAGGGGGAGGACGGTTGAATGAAGCAGAAAGTGTGCGCCAGAGAGAGAGAGAGAGAGAGAAAGAGGAGAAGAGAGGAGGGTCAAGGTTGTAATTGATGGGAGACCTGGCCTACGCCCCCTTCCTCACAGTGGTCAGGGAGCGTGCCTCTGCCGACGCCTGCCGGGCCCTCCCTCCATCCATTCCTGTCTTCATCTCTCCCTCCAACTCTCCCACTCAGTATTATTGTACTGTTTCTGTTGTTTCTCTTGAGTCTTTCATCCATCCAGTCTTCTCTTCTACTCGCCGTTCTCTCCATTCTGTGAGCACCATGATGCTCATCATCCGTACCCGTAGCTTTTCACCCACTCAAACTTTTCTCTGTGAAACCATGACAGTATGAGGCGGACAGTTAAAGGGAAAAAACTAAATATTGACCTTTTTTTAAACCCAGTTGGAGGAAAAAAATTGCCGTTCACATGCCCGTTATGACATTCCTCACCATGTCTGGAATGAAAGGGTACACATTAAAATAACAGTAAAAACTTTCACTTGTCCAATTTTTTTAACTAATAATGGATTTTAGAAAAAGTCCAAAATTAATTAAATAAAATAACTCCATGGCATATACTAACAGCCAAATCCCAAACAGAAGACATTATAAATTCCTAAAACTAGACATTTAAATACACACAATTCATAAATATCACTGCCTCCAACAGCCCTAGTTCTACTTCACTGCAAAACCATGCTCTCTGTCTCTCTCTCTCTCTCTCTCTCTCTCTCTCTCTCTCTCTCTCTCTCTCTCTCTCTCTCTCTCTCTCTCTCACACACACACACTCACACACAAACTCCCAACAAGCTGCTGTGGTAGCATTTGTTCTCCCAGTTGATCTGACATAAGCAGAACCTATATCTCATCACCTGTTTTTTTTTTGTATGTGTGTGTATGGCCACAAACAGACACACACACACACACAGACATGTGTAAATGTATTTATTATTGGCAGCTCCAACAGACTCACAGTTCACACAGCTCACTCTGCATCCTCCTAATGGACACAGAAACAGAAAAATATATTATTTGTATGTGATTGATTCCTTTTAACCCTTTATTTTTAAATACATTTTACCTAGATATTGTTTAGCTATGAGTAAACAAGAGAGGTAGACATGCTATTGATTTTAACTCTCACGGATGTGGTTTTCCCACTATGCCAGTAAAAGACTGAGAATTATCACTGCCTTTTGTTGCCACTGCTCCCCTGCTCCACACACATACATCATGCACACGCACACACACACCTAAGGTTACATACATATATACATCAACATGACAGACTACAGCCACCCCATTTGTCGCGCTGGGTGTGAATTTAATTCCTGGGGCCCCGCTCTACATATGAATAAGGGTCATTTGGAAAATTGATACATCTATTTTGTTATATTTTCCCATTCTCCTTCTTTTTGAACTTGGAGACTTGATCCATTTCCCAGGACACACTATCAATAACTATAAAAGGTGCTAAATGCATACCTTCACCTTTGCATTATTCTGCTAGAGACGGTAGTTTGTGATTTATAATGTATTGTAATTTTTAAAGAACGAGTGCATGCTGCAGATATACTAAACATCTCCTCCAGCAACCCCCAACTGTATCCCATTATAATGCAAAGCTGTCACTGGAGAGGACTTCATTCAACTGAAACATTACCAATGATGAAAGAATCGTTTTATTACGTATTGCAACAATGAAAGATGTAGTCTGGAGATTAATCCATTCTTTTCATTTTCAAAAACGTGTGTCGAATTTTCTCGTCCTCAAATTAAGGTGAGGTAGTTTAGGACATCCTTAAGAGATATTCTTCAAATAATGTGCCATATTTGTAGTCCATAATGTTGAGCAACATGTTATGTCTGGCAAACGGTAACATAGATATTTGTACAGACCAATGTTTGGAATAACAAAGAGCATGGTTATGCTACCTGGTTAAACATTGTATCGCTCTGAACTAACACATTCGCCTAATGTGTTTCATGCAGCCCTTCTGGGTGTAAGCATCATTCAAGCAGAATTGCATAGGATATAACGGTAAGTGGCTAGATCAGTTAGCATCAGAGCTAACTGTGGTTGTCAGGGGCTAGCTCACGGGGCTAGAAAGGTAAAGATAAAGTGGTAAGGGTGGAGGACATGGAGTAGAGAGAGTGTGTGTGTGTGGGGGGGGAGGGGGGGTGAGTGCTGTAGTTTACCCCTTAGGGCAAGATCTGCCTCAAATTAGCTTTGTCGCCCTGGGAGACAGAGAGGGTGAGATGAAGAGCAAGAGAGGCAGCAAAGAAGTGTGTGTGTGTGTGTGTGTGTGTGTGTGTGTGTGTGTGTGTGTGTGTGTGTGTGTGTGTGTGTGTGTGTGTGTGTGTGTGTGTGTGTGTGTTTGTGTGTGAGAGAGACTGAAAGAGGGGAGAACAAGAGGCCAGAGGGTCAGTAAATCAACTCAGAGTGGGGCCTTTTCTTTACATGTTCTGTTAAACACACACCTGATCATGTGAATACCCACACACGCTCACAAAGTCTAGTCTGTGTGGAACGTGGTTAGAGAGGAGAGCAGTAAGCGAGCGGGAGGTGTGCAGGGGAAAACTGAAGGAATGAGCGAACACGGGGCACCCACCCACCAATATGTAGCAGCTAATTTCTGGAGCGAGGCAATTAAAAGGCCTGCCTATATTATGAGAACTTCCCCTCTGGCAATGGCTGTCTGTCCTTTTTTAATGAGGTCATAATGATGCGTCAGCTAAAGACTGAAAGGTCACAGGGGTGGGGCTTAAATCTGCCCAGAGAGAGGGGAGGGGGGAATGGGACAACAGTGATACTATTGCAGGTAAAAGATCGGATGAAAAAAAATAAAAGGAGAAGGATTAAAGTGATTTTTAACAACTGCTTACCTCCGATTATACATCTCATTGCAATGTTATTTATTTTACAAGTCAAACAACTGTAAACACGCAAAGGTTATAACACTGTCGCTGTCACGGTTATTTCTAATCATACACAACTGGCGAGGCAGACATAATGCATTCAAATTCAGCAGTAATGCGTAGAATTGTCATCAACAAAACACAGATCAAACATTTTAACATGAAAGGCTTTGGCAGAGGCACACAGTCCAGGAGCCAGCAATATTCAGTATGCATGCACATTGTACATATGGTCATATAGACAGATTTGCCTTTACAACATAGCAGCTTTGATGATGGCACGTCTGATGAATCATTGTTAAACAGATAGAATGTGTTAAATCCATAACCAAAGACTCCATCTCTTTATTGTCGTAAACAGCCAGCTGGATTTAGATGGTAGACTACTAGAGAGACAAGTCCACGGACTGCAAATATAAACCTTGGCAACCTGCCCCACACATACACACACACACACACACCAACAGCTCATGCCAACTTTGGCCGTGCTCCCCACGGCCTCTAAGACCTAATGAGTGAGATCGGGTGGAAGGCCCCAGTCTGTGTGAGTGTTGGTGCTTGGTTTGTGTGTGTGTGTATATACAGCTGGTAGTGTGCATCACAACTCTCCTCACTGCTCAACAATCCTGACTGCTGCTATCCAACCTCATTGCTGCACACACATTTTAGTCATACACACCACAATCAAGACTGGCCTACACACATGTTTACATGCAGAACGCACAAAGTCAATTTGTATCAGTGATTCAAAAGTTATCAGAGAAGATGAAATGCCACGAGGAGAACGCGGTTTGTGGGACCACAGATGATTGATAAATGAATAGCATAGGACAACACAAGAAGAAGGGAGGAAATCACAAATGTCGAGGATGACTAGAGGAGGAGAGAGCGAGTGATGCTGAGAGTGAAGGAGACAAGAGCAAAGGATGGGGAAACAGAGGAGGGGAGCGCCAGACAACTGGTGGCGTCTGGTGTCCCCCCTTGGGAAACTTGTAGCTAAATCTGGCCCTGTAGCGTCTGTCCTGAGCGAATGTGTGTGTGTGTGTGTGTGTGTGTGTGTGTGTGTGTGTGTGTGTGTGTGTGTGTGTGTGTGTGTGTGTGTGTGTGTGTGTGTGTGTGTGTGTGTGTGTGTGTGTGTGTGTGTGTGAGTGAGTGTGGCATCTGGTTGCATCCCAGCTACAAAGGAGCGATAATGGAAATACTGTGACGAGAGATCTGCCTAAGTGATCCACTCTCTTCCACATACGTCTTCTATTCTGTTTGTCTTGAGAGGAGAGGAGATGTGGCAGGCAAATTGGGAATCGCTATATATTCACCAGAGGAACACAATGTATCTATGGCTATTGTTTTTAGTTGTATTTGACAGTTCACAATAGCAATGCTTGCATCAAATTCCACACACACACACACACACACACACACAAAAATGTATACTGATATAATACAAATGAGTGTGGTTTATTTGCTATATTATGAGTTAAAAAACAATGATTGAAGACTTCTTATTGATTTGTTTAAAGATGTGGCATTTTCAAAACATCTATGACCATTAAGCACAGTGTAAAATAAGCTCCCTACATTTTGTATGTAAAGATATTGAAAAAATTTATGAGTTTATTACATAAACAAGGCCTTTAAAAGGAAAATGCAACCATTTTTAGGGACCTCACATGTTTTCACACACATTCACTCACACACACACACACGCACATATTCACACACCAGTGACAGCCACCTGCCCGCTGCCCAAGGCACTGCTGTACTCTGTTCTGGTCTAAACAAACGTCAGTGCCTGACACTATACACTTTCCTCTAAACCCTCCCCCCCACCCCTCTCTTATGCTCTCCTTATTTTTTGTATCCCCTTATATGACCCTGTTGTGAGCATAACATCCTTTAGTGACATAAAAAAACAAGAATCTGTACTCCTACGAGCTATAGATGTTGTATGCTCATATGCTTTATGTTTCTTTATCTTATTTCCAAATCTTCCTTACATGCAGTTACATACAGTTGTACACACACATATTAGATTCAAATGGGTCTGCTGTCTTACCCAATCTACTCACCCATCAGTTCTTAAACCAGCATAGGAAAACCCTTTATGTTATTACATCAACACTGGGTTAAACACACACACACACACACACACACACACACACACACACACTGTAACAAAAACTCACACTGAAACAAAATGGGATAACCTGGTAAGGTGGAAGAGAGATTTCAACCCTGTTACAACTTCAATTACCATAAAACTACTCCCTGTCTCTCGTTTCCTCTCCTCTCCCGAGTGTTTCCTTGTCTGTGCCTCTTTAAAGGCTCTCGTCCACTCATGCTTTTTTTGTTTTTCTCTTTGCTGTGATCAACAGAATCAATCATCTCATTTGTCTTCCTTCCTACTCCTCTTTCTACTCTATCCTTCACGCCTGTTCTTGCGCTCTCTCTCATTCTCTTATCATATCATTGACCATCTGAAATCAATCCATTTTCTATTTTTCTTTCCTCTTTTTTCTCTCTCTTTCTATTCTTGCCGGTTCTCTCTTCAAAAGCACTTAGGTGTCAAAAGCATTTCACTCGCAATCCCTCAACTGTTCAGACACACACACATAGACACACACAGACACACACGCACATTGACACAGAGTGACGCCAGTGTAGTGTAAAATCTATGCTGATGTGATCAGTGTGGATCGTGCTATTGACAGGCAACAATATTGCCACGATAGGAATGATTCACCTCCATCACTGTCACTGTGTGTCTGGGGTGGTGGTGGTGTGTGTGTGTGTGTGTTGTAAATATATATTTATTATAGTAAGGCTTATAACCATTTGGATATTTCCTTTTCTGCAATTATTAGTTTTCCTTTTTAATTTCCATTTTATTGCTCCTTTTTATCAATTTTCACTGTTCATCTCTCTTCTTTTGTCTACTAGCCCATCCATAACATATCCCTCACCTTCTCCCCTTAGTTCCCAACCTATGCTCTACTCTTCTCTCTTCTGTTCCTTTTTCTACACTTTCTTTTATCATAGTCCTCCATTAATGCCTTTTATCATTTTTTATGTACATTTTAGTTATTTTCTCTCACCATTTTATTCCATTTCTTGCCCATTGCCTTGTTCAATTATTCTGTTCTTCCATTGCCTTTTCTTTATCCTCTTAAATTTCTTCTTTTTTTCAGATCCTTACATTTCCTCTCCCAAGGCCCTTTTCCTCTCCTCTCCTCTCTTGCCCATTCTGTAAGATTTGAAGGCTAATTTGTTAAGAGGAGGTAGAGCACTCTCACTCTCCCGCTAGCCTCCTCCTGTCATTTTTCTGTGAGCTTTGGAAATATAATTTTCAATTTTTAATTTGATTCATTTAGATTTGATCATTAATCAGTGCTGCGAGAGAGTTAATTTGGTGGAAAATAGATGAGGTAGTTAGAGAGGGCTCTTTATAAGTGAACTCAGCACATTACTGGGTCTTTTAGGTTTTGAGGAAGAGAGAAAGTGAAAAATTGAGAGTCTGCATGTGAGAGTCTGTGTGTGGTAGGGGGATACGTGTGCAATAGAAAGTCATTGGAGGGAGGGTGTGTGTGTAAATCGACTACCTCATTGGTGCGTATATTTAAAGTGAATAAGATTGTTGCTGAGTGGGTTTTCAGCATCTACCAACCTCAATGGCATAACTAAGGCATAACGTTGCCGCTAACAATGAGAGCAGTAGCTAGTTGTAAGAGTTCTCTGGAAGTATTTTTATCCAGAAGTGACTCAAAGTAGGTGTGTGATTGAATGTCTTAGCAGGATTTGTAGCTGTAGGGTAGACACACAAGTGATGCTATAGTTTAGCAAGTTGATTTGCCCCAAATCGCTCTTCGACACAAGCATCAAATTTTAATTCATTTCTCACTGAATTTAACATGAATCTGTGGTCTGAATGTATGTAGTTATATTACTGAGAAAAACCTCCCTTTAGATATGAGCTTCTTCTTCAAAACCTTTTTTTCATTTATTCTTTATTTGTCCTCCCCATTTTTCTGTTTGAGTTTCTGCTTTCTCTCGCTCTCGCTCTCTCTCTCTTTCTCTCTCTCTCTCTCTCTCTCTCTCTCTCTCTCTCTCTCTCTCTCTCTCTCTCTCTCTCTCTCTCTCTCTCTCTCTCTTTCTCTCTCTCTGTCTCCCTCTCCTCCTTTGACCAGCCACTGACCTAGGTAGTGACTGAGCAAGCTGTTTGTCGGGGCTTACCCAAACACAACAAAGGGGATGTGGGTTGGCCAAACACAGTGAATGTGTGTGTGTGTGTGTGTGTGTGTCTGTGTGTGTGTGTGTGTGTGTGTGTGTGTGTGTGTGTGTGTGTGTGTGTGTGTGTGTGTGTGTGTGTGTGTGTGTGTGTGTGTGTGTGTGTGTGTGTGTGTGTGAGAGAGAGTGGGTCTGTACCCCCTGGTGCTAAGAGTTTCTTGACCGTTTGCTGACACTGTCCCCCCTCACTCCACCCCCCACTGTACCTAGACTCTCGGCCCTTCTGTCTACCTATTCCCATCTCAAGCACACACACACACACACACACACACACACACACATACAGACAAACGCATGACACGTTCAGTTCACTGGGTTGACTGCTTCCTGTGCTACTTAGAGGATTCAAAATGATTACATTTCCATTTTAAAAAACGAGTGCACTCCTCTCATTCGTCGCTGTAAGATGCTTTGGATGAAAGCGGCCACCAAAATGTGCACATGTACAAAACACAAATAACACAGGGAAACACATAAACTTACAAACGCTTACAAGATGCTCCCTGGCATTTTTTTTCCCCTCTTTTCTGCCAATAGGAAATCTTTTTGTGAAATCTCATGGGCGTGTTGTCTTGCTCATGGTCAGCACATTTTTCAGAGGATTTAAATCTCTGTATGTTAGCAAATCTCTCTTTTGCTCTCTTTTTCTTCTTGCCCCCTCCATCTTTTTATACTGTATCTTGTCCTGTGTACGTTTACATATTATCCTAACTATTTTAAACGCAGTATGGTCCCAATAAAACCTTTCAAATAAGTGGCGCTCTTCTCCTTTAAAGCACTATACAGACATTATTAAATTAATATTGTTTTCCGTTTAACTTGATATTAGGGGATTTTATTCTTTTTAGATCCCAATATAATTCAACATTCAGTCAACTTGCATTCTAAGATAAACATTTGCATTAACTGTAGCTTTGAATATACCTTTTTAACAGAGAGCGCTAAAACCAGGAAGCACAGTTCTAGTTTGAGTAATACCAATTCATTCATTCATTTGAAACATTTGATGGGCTCTCCTCTCCTCTCCCTTATCCACCTTTAAGTGGTAACCACGGTAACATCCAATCCCCTGAGAGATAGGCCTAATTAAATTAGGATTCCTTTGTGTCAATTAATTAACAAGAAAGAAAGAGAGAGAGACGGCAATCGAGAAACAGAGATTGGGCAAGAGACAAGAAAATAGCAGTTCAGAAAGTCAGAGAGCGAGGCCCTTTACTCAAATGGTGTCTATAAATTAATCTTGTTGTAGAAGAGAGAGGTACACGGGTTTAGCAATCTTGACGATATCATAGAATAGCTTGAATGCACAACATCCACACATGAATGCACTGCAGAGACAGCCCAGTTATCACCACTTCACACCCATAACTCAGATGTCCTTTTCCTCTAGTCCACATTTTTACATCTCTCCCGTTTTTACCTTCATTTCTACACTATCGTCGATTCATGTTGAATTTTTATTTTATTTTTCATGTTAATTTATTAAAAAATCTAAGGTCTCTCTTTGTTATTTGTCTTTTAGCCAGTGCAATGCACAGTGCCTTGATACACTTCATCTGTCATTTCTTTCAGGTGTTCGTCTGGACAGGGTTCGTGGTGGGAGACAGAAGTATAAACGTCGGATAGATGCAGACAACAGTCCATACCTGAACCCACAGCTGGCTCTGCCTCCCAAGAAGCCATGTAAGAACACACACACACACACACACACACACACACACACACACACACACACACACAAGCTTGTTACAGCATATGTAAAAGCTCTTTTCTCTCAGAGGTTAAGCAGTCATTCTCAAGGACAGAAATATGCACGGTATCTCATACTCTCCAAACTGATATGTGCAACAGCATCTGACATAGTGTGCAGAGGGTACTATGAAGGACATGCTATATTTATATTCTAGCATCTTGTATCACTAAAGGCCGGTTTCGTAGACATGGATTAAGCCTAGTCCTTGACTAAATGGAATTTTGAATGGAGATTGTCCATTGAAAGTAAAATTTAGTCCGAGACTACGCTCAATCCATGTCTGTGAAACTGGCCCTATGTGTTCATGAAATAGACAGGAGTGGTTGGTCAGAGGCCAGAAGTACAAGGAACAGCCTTTGCATCAGTATATTTACTTATGGAGACAGTTGGACAGTAACAGCATTGATACACACACACACAGACACATACCCACAGATACACATAAATAGACACCGGCTGAGAAGCCCATCTGTTTGGGAACAAGTTTATTTCCCTGCCTATACTGCTACCAGTTTGGGGTCATAACATTTTATATGTGTAATATTTCACTATAAAGGCATTCATTTAGCCATGCTGGATTGGCTGAGTTTCTTTAAAGAACAAACCCATTGCCAAAGCCTGATGATTGAAAAATTAACAAGGGAGAAACTGAGTGAAAGTGGCCGAGAGACAGGTGGAGACAGAAAGAGAGAGACTGAACCTAAATAGGAAGGTTTCTCAGTGAGAGAGAGAGAAGAGGGAAGGGAGGGAGAGGGGGGGGGGCAGCCAGCAGCCTAATCCGGATTAAATCCAATCTGGCAACCACATCAAACTAGAGTTAGCTCTTTAGCTAACCGTCTGCTCGCACACATAACACACACACGCACACACTCATGCAGTGCAGATTGAGCAGTGTTTAGCAGCTTGGTCCCCAAAGCCCATTTTGCTTAAAGCTGGAGCATATTCTGCTTTAGGCCAATATGCTGAATGGCTGCACGACAGTGTACTGAGACTTCTGCACTACTAATCATTGAAATGATGGGATAATATGACTGTGTGTACACTCAAATGTCTGTCTTTATAGTGTAGGTTTGCATACACCATGCATAGTGTCAATTGCAGACTATAGAACAATTCCTTTCAACTGTTTAAATTAGATTTTAGTCTTTAACCCTGTTATGATTTTCATCAAGCATTTGTCACTGTTTGGTTATTTGAGTTGAGTTATTTACTGGAATCCTCAGTGCCCACTCAAAGAAGTTCTTCAGGTTGTAATCCCAGTTTACATATTTATCATAATACAGTGTTAATACATATCTCTCTCTGATATGGTTGATATAGACTTCCTAGGTCTCTGTTGTTCTTTTTCTTTCACATACAGTCAATACACAAAACAAATCTTTCGGTGTCTCTCTCTCTCTCTCAGATACACGCACACAGCCTATCTATCTGTAGCCCGATCCCTAGCCCCAGCGTCCCCATTGATTGTGTGAAAACAGAACAATAGCCCAGGGTTTGGAAATGGGCTTCCATTGATTCTAATTAGGGAAACATTAAATAAGATTTACCCACAGATACTGCAGTGTGACTGGGATTGGTTTGGCTCAAACGACCCTGGAGCTTGAGCTAGAGGGAAGAGGATGGAAGGAATATATATATATATATATATATATATATATATATATATATATATATATATATATATATATATATATATATATATATATATATATATATATATAAATGTGTGTGTGTGTGTGTGGGGGGGGGGTGTGTTTGTAACAAAGTTGGGGGTGTAGACTGTTAGATCAATAAATAACTCATCCCCACAACTCTGTTTCACTCCCTCTTGTTGTTTATCTCTATCTATATGTCGCTCTCTCGACTCTTCCTGTCTGTCTTTTACAATTTATCTATAGCTGCTTTATTTCTACCTGTCTGTCTTCTCCCATTTGTTTCTTTGCTTATGTCTCTCTCTCTCTCTCTCTCTCTCTCTCTCTCTTTATCTCCTTTCCTCAATCCTTTGCTCCTCTCTTGCTCTTCTATCCCATGTTATTATTCCCATGCTTGATTAGTCAGTGGATTCATTTGGAAGCAGGGTATCAGTCTGTTACTAATGGGCCATATAGATCTCATCACCACATTTCACCATTATCAGCTGAGCTGTTTGGCTTTCAGTATTATCTTTCCCTCTTGTACGTATCAGCAAACTTCTTAAGGCTACAAATGACAACCTTCTGTGCAACTTGAATCAACAGCAGTAATCACTTTTTAACCACACCTTAATCTCTCCTGAACTGGAAACGTTTCAATATTTTTTGGGATCTTTCATCAAGTGCATTTTACTTTGAATCATATAAAATGTACAACTGGTCTTGTTTTCCTTTGCATTTTGTGATTTGAAATGGTCTCAAAACTCCAAACTGTCTATTTTATACCATAAAATATTATGTGATTTATACAATATTCTAATACAAAACAAATACATTATGTCAGTCATTGTTTTAAATCTCTAAATACATTTCAAGATGCTATATTAATAGACACTAATTATGAAATAATGAATATGTAAAATATAATACAACATGATGTGTATTGTGTGTATATGTGTGTGTTAACTAGCAGGACATGCCATAAAGGATTTTGCATATGACCTTTCAGATTTTGTTTGCACCGTATTGATGTGGAACTGCTTGTAGCCTGCTATGGCAAAAATTCACCATCTCTTTGTCTCTGTGTCTTTCTCCTTGTCTGGTGGCCATGTCAGATGCCTTTGGCTGCCTTGCAGATAACAAAATCGTCTCTCACCTGCTGGTGGCCGAGCCAGAGAAGATCTATGCCATGCCTGACCCAACAGTACCAGACAGCGACATTAAGGCCCTGACTACGCTCTGTGACCTGGCAGACAGAGAGCTGGTTGTCAACATCGGCTGGGCTAAACATATCCCAGGTAGGGGGGAAAAAACTCTGAACCCTGGCTTTCACACTGAACCTAGCCTGACTCAATCACACACACATACAGTACATATATTCTAAGAGATTTCATACACACATCCACACACACATATACAGGAAAAAGACACACAAGCACTCATGCTGTGTGAATTGGCAGAGAGTCCAAGGTTAAACATCAGCTGCTCCAGATGCAGTTTGGGAACCCTTACATACATACATGTACACCTGGTGCTAAGGTGTGACCTTTCACCCAATTCCTACGCAGACAGTCTGAGCCAGTGACTCTCCCAGGCCGATCTAATGCCCTCAGTGGTATTACACCTTCCCACACACACACACACACACACACACACACACACACACACACACACACACACACAAGCGCACACTGCAATTCAGACCTTTTGAGCCAAACAGTCAAATCCCCTTACCTTTGACCTATGTATGCGTGTGTGTTGGGGTCTGGGTGTGTGTTTGCCTGTAGTCGCTGTATCGTGTATAAGACAGAGCCATTCAAAGCCACAGCTTTACACTACTGGTGAACTACACTGTGTATGTACTGGTATTACATTTTTATTTATTTTTTACATACAAATGTGATGTCTGTAGCCAACGTTGCATCATTTTCATTTTCCTTTATTTATCCTCGAAAGATCATTGAGGGGTGACCCGTTTTTACAATGACGTCGAGTCAAATACAGATATACAATATACAATGAGAATACACAACAAGCTTACAAAGAGACAACAACAATTAAAACATTCAGATCAATTAAATGAAGCAGAACAATAGCCTAATTAAAACAGGCTGATTCAAAATAATAAGTTTAAATTGGTTAACAGTTATAAGTGTATTTATTTTAATTTGATGCTGTAGGCTGTTCCACGAGTCAGGGGCACTGTGGCTAAAAGCAGTCAGCATCAGTATCCCTCTAAAAGGTTCATCACTAATCTAATCTTTTTTAAATGAATCTTCGTCCCCCACCCCCTAATCTGTTCCAAATTGGATCTGGACTACAAGATGAGGAAATTAAAACGGTGGCAGATAGACACATAATGAATAAGTAAATGTGAAAAACAAATGAGAGGAAATGAGCGAGATTGACGAGTACAAATGCATGTGGCTGTAAAGGCTATATGAAGAGGAAGACATGGAGATGTCTGAAAGGTAGTGATGAAGCTGTAATCTGGTTTTGGTATTAGTGAAGGAGCCATGCTGTGACAGCAGTACGGAGGAGGGAAGAGTAGTGTCTCAGATTAACACAGATTAGCACAAAGATTAGCACCATTGTTGACATGAAATATGGTTATAGAATAGAACAGAATAGAATTACCCCCATGCTGCCACTTCTCTCACTGTATAGGGGGGAACACAAGATTAGAGGCGTAAATACCACTCAGTCATGCTGCGTAAATCTATAACAATAAAGTCAATGGTGTTGGATAACAGGATCTCAAAATGATATATATTATATCTTATCAATAAATGTGAAAATAACAGAGGGAAAGGACAAAAGAGAGAGAGAGATGGGAATATACATTGCTTCTTGTTAGTGTATTGATCCTTGTGCTGCTATATGGACAGTAAGCAGACATATATATTGATCCATATACCAAGTTTAGCTCTCTGAATATTTATTTTTCTCTTTCAAAACAACATTGAGGCCCATTCCAATACTATCTCCCGTCATCTAATCTCCCTATCCTGTGTTTTCTTATAATTCAATTGTCTCTCCCTCCCCCTGCTACATATCACACACGCAAATATACACTCTAAAATACACTTGATGCGTATTTAATGTAATGTTTTGCATTGGGATTAGCTTTTCCTTTGCTGACTACTTTTAAAAGTAAATTGACTAAATGGAGTAAACCAGGTTATGTGATGGTCTGTGTGCATGTGCATGCACGTGTGCGGTGCGTTTGTGTGTGTGTGTGTGTGTGTGTGTGTGTGTGTGTGTGTGTGCAGCTTTCTGTGTGGAGGGAGCGAAGCGCAACGATTGCTTGGCGGAGGAGAGAAGATGGCGTGATTAGATGAACGAGAGAGGCAATCCACTGCTCACAGAGAACGATAGAACTCTTCATCTTCGAACTGTGTGTGTGTGTGTGTGTGTGTGTGTGTGTGTGTGTGTGTGTGTGTGTGTGTGTGTGTGTGTGTGAAACTTTATGAAATCCTCATTGTTTACACCACTGAACACTGATATAATACTTTCTCACTCTAACACACACATCCAAACATGTACACTACACACAGAAAGTGATCTACTGTTCACACAGAGTGGAGAGGATTGTCAGAAAGAAATACACCTCCTCAACCTTCTTTATCAGACTTTCTCAAACACACACACACACGCACACACACACACACACATAAACACACAAACAACGCAAACAATAAAGAGCACACAATGACTGAATGACTGTATTGAATAGAATAGAATAGACCTGTTAACCTTTTTGAAGCCGTCTTGTTTCAAATTATTGTCAAAGTGTGCATGTTTGTGTGTGTGTGTGTGTGTGTGTGTGTGTGTGTATGTCTTTGTGTGTGTGTTTATTTGTGTGTGTGTGTGTGTGTGTGTGTGTGTGTGCGTGTTTGTGTGTGTGTGTGTGTGCGTGTATGTGACTGACTGTGTGCAGGGTGTACATGTGAACACACACATGCACACGTCTTTGCTCGCCATGGTACAGTAATTTTTTTAATCAAATTGATGGAGAGAGACAGAGAAACAAAAAGAAAAAACGGAGGAAGAGAGAGGAGAGGTGAAGCCAATTTATGCTTCATGATATGGCTGCGCAGCACTGCGTGCACACACACACACACACACACGTACACACACGCACACACAGGCTGCTAACAGTGGTAACAACGTGTCAAGGCGAGCGCCAGGCAGCTAATTTGAAGTCATTAGATGTCTGCCGTACTGGCAACAATTTGTTACGGTCACACACGCACAAACACACACACAAAAACACATCACATACACACACTGAGTTAAGAGCCTTCTGCGGATAGCGAGGAGGCTAAATTGTAAACTAATTTAAACATCACTCAGTGTTAGAGAGGCTGCCTGCAAGACAGGCCCCCGGATAACAAGGCTATGGTACGTGTGTGTGTGTGTGTGTGTGTGTGTGTGTGTGTGTGTGTGTGTGTGTGTGTGTGTGTGTGTGTGTTAATGTGTCTTTGGTTGCTAGTCATGTTTGACACACAGAATCGCCCAACCTTAGAGGGTGTACACACATATCTCTTTGATTGGTTATTTTATTCTTAAGCTGTGTGTGTGTGTGTGTGTGTGTGTGCGTGTGCGTGTGCTTATTTCCATACTGATATGGCCTATATGCAAACATTTGATATGTCATTAGGAGATGAAAATGAGGTTTCAGACACAGTGTGTGTCTCGTGTTTCCCACAAGGAATGGGACACTGTCACGCACAACCACCTCACACATGCACTTGTGTGTGTTGAATGAAGAGAAGTTGCTGAGGGCAGAGCTTAGTTAAGTTGGCCCACAAATATAAAGTATGAGTCACACTCGTTCAAATTGTTATTCGGAGGCCATGAAAGGCTTTGGTGTCCAATAATATGGATAGGCAAAGGTAGGATCTCATTTTAATAGCTCTCCAAGAGACCACTCCAGTTGCATATTAGGCTGCATGTCATAGTGAAGTGCATGGATTGTGTTTGGAGAAGTGAAGAGCAGTCAGGTGAGAGTTGGAGGTGGGGAGAACAGCAAATATTTTAAAGGGAGTGAATGAGGGAGTGAATTAAAAGAAAGAAAAGGCCATTCAAAATCAGCCATTTATCTGTCTGTAAAATTGGTCTTTTCATCCTCTCTTTTCTGTCCCCCCCCCCACATCTCCATAATAACTAAATGACTACAGGGCAGTCATGCCAGCAGCTCTTATCTAGACTCATTGACACAAAAGAGAAAGACAGACAGGCGAGCACTTGACTCATCGAAAGAGCAAGAAACGAACAAATGAATGAATCAACGACATAAAGCCAGAACCTATACCACAGTCTATTTTACCAGAACCAGGGGACTTGCCATTAGTGTTTTTTTTTTCCTTACCACCCCCCTCCCCCATTCTTTCTTTATTCAAGAAAGAAATTGCTCTCTGGCAGCCCTCCACTTTCCTTCCGCTATTCTAATGCGTCCCTATCTTCTTTTACATGCTCTTTCTTTTCCTACATTCGTTCTCCCTCTCTTCCTTCCGTTCTCCTTTCAATTTTGACACTCAGGATAAGGAGTCTATGTGTCGGCAGTAACGCAGTATGATTGAGCTGTAAAAGTGGGAGGTGAAGGGGGGGTTTCCACCGGTCTATTCATTTTAATGGGTCTTTATGGAGATATGGGAGAAGGGCTTTGGGTGGTGGTGCTGGGATAGCAGGTGAGGAGGGATGTCCTCCTGTTTCATGTTCCCAATTCTTATTGTCTTATTGTCACATTAAGTCATTCAATGGCCTGTTTTCTTCATCTTTTTCTTCTTCTTACTCATTTGGATTCTGGTATGAGTGTTTAAATTCCCCATGGTGACGCTGTAGACATGAACAAGGTCTAGAGCTGGGTGATTGTTAGCCTCTTGTCAGTGATTGTTAAACTCTGACATTTCCTGTGACCAATGAGATGTTGCTTCTTCTTCAAAATTAAAATCAAAACGATTTATTTTACAATAAATAAGCCTAACTTAATTATTAATTGAATAGGATACACGCTTTCTACAACCGAGATATTATTAAAACATTTGAAAACACCCCGGAAGCAGTGCACATGCAGGAGTGTCTCTTTCCTTGTTTCTTGAGGCTTGAGCAGAAAAAGTCTCAGATTTCCTGTCTAGCTAGCAGGGAACCAACCCAATAAATAGTATTGGAAAACCCTCTGTTTAGTTGTAACATATTACCTGTGGAGTTCCTCAAGGCTCCTACATAGAGCCCATTAATTGTGTTATATTTTTTACAAAGAGTGCTGGGTGTTTAAAAAAAAAAAAAAAAAGGAGGAGGAGGAGGAGGAGGAGGGGATTGAAGCTTAGTATAATAAAAATCAGTCATCATTTGCCACCACACCCACCGCCAAAATCTTGCACAAGCATCATAAATAACCTGGCTCTTTAAATTGGCTAACAGAATTCAAGCAATTTGAATATTATTAAAATTGTGCGTTCTTTCTCCTATTTTTTATTTTGTTATTTTTTTATTCACTGTAAAATAATATGTGATTTCTTTACACATTTATAGTTGTGATTCAAAGTATGTTTTGTATCCCTAAATTCAATGTGATGGAAAATGACTGGAAACATAGAATAAAGGAGTATAGCCAATAGGAGGTGTGAGGGGAAACAAACAAACAAGGCTGAAGGGGGAGAAGTTAAATGTAGGAAATGGGTGGAGAATAAAAAGCAGGGAGGTCACATACACTCTGTATAACCTAGATACTCCCAAAGAGGCTTTAACACAATACTATTCTGACCCCATGGCTAAATATCGCCCATCCCTTCAACCTCACTTGTGACCTCTCTCTTTCTCCCTCTCTGCTTCTGTCCCTTCCCTGCTCTCCCTTGCTTTTCCCCCTCTGTCTGACCTGACCTCCCACCCTCTCCCCATGGTATCCTTAACCTCTTCATTATCAAGTCAACCTCACTCTAAACCCCAATGCCTCCCCCCTCCCCCTTTCTCTCAACCCCCCAAGCCAGCCAGCTTCACTGTCTTTTTCTTTGGTTTTGTCTGACTGAACGTCTTAACAGATACAGTGATCGGGGTTTATTGAGTCCAAATTCAGCTCTAGATTTTTAAAAACAGCATGACATACTGCTTATCGATCGGATCGCTCATTCAAATATGCCTTGTAGCTAACATTGGTACATCACAGCACGTTAGACGCCCAAAGGCCAAAGCCCTTCCCTAATCGTTACCTCAGCTGTTCTGCTGTACCCTTTCTATCTTGGTTCATGTTGTAAATGGTTGTCACTTACAGATTTAGTCAGCCAGTCAAGTAGTTGGTCATTCAGTGAGTTAGCCACATCAGTAAGTCAAGTAACTACACAGCCAGTCAATCAACCAGAAAGACACCCAGTCAGTCAGCAAATATTGATTGATAGAAGTGTCCCGCTCCTTTTAGCAAATCAAATGTTCAGGAACCTCTGCACACATGCACATGCCTACATTTACACATGGATACACACACAGCCTTGACTCCGAAAGTGCAGCTCTCTAAATTAATACTGACACACATTTTAACACTTCACAATGAGCTCCAAGAGATGCACAACCGGCAGTGTGTGTGTGTGTGTGTGTGTGTGTGTGTGTGTGTGTGTGTGTGTGTGTGTGTGTGTGTGTGTGTGTGTGTGTGTGTGTGTGTGTGTGTGTGTGTGTGGTGATAGAGGTAGGTGAAAAGCCCAGACTGGTGGTGATGTCACTCTGGCCGTGGTGTTGTCATCAATCAGCAAAGAGGTTGTTGGGCTTAGGGTCAGCGAGTGGTAAATCAGAAGAGAAATATCTCTCCACCGCCACTCACATAAACACACACACGTTTTGTCCATTTTTAAATCAATGAGCTTTATGGGCACGAAACTTCTGAAAACAATTCCCCCCTCCCCCCCGTGGTCTTGGTCTAATTTGCCATACTTGGTCTTCCAGCCTCTCCCTCCTTCTCATTGCCATTACCCTGTCTAGGTACACATGTACAAGTGAACTGGTGAAAAAACGCATACACGGAAATACACATGGACACACAAAGACACACGAGCAGATTTGCCCCCATTCTGTCGGCCAAGGCCAGCTCACCTTGACAGTCACCACATGCTGGGTGCCTTCTTAAGACAAACACAACACACTAAGTTTCAATGCATTCACAGTTGTCTAGATGTAACAACGAAAGCCGATCATTATTTAGCCAGGAAAATTGAATAAGAAAACTTGACAGTATTTGATGTTCAGTCAGTATATTTAGTTTAGTCCATACTCCATCAAGTCAGATATGCAGAATAAGCACTCTATTTTTCTTTAATGTGATATAACTGATTCCGCCTTTTCCATATTCCAATGAGATTCATCTCACAAATATGACTTTATAAGGATCTGATTTAGGTTTGGATTAAGAAGCATAATTGAATCATTGCTTTGATCTGTTTAGTTTATTTTGTGCATATCTTCATGTGTGTGTTTTCAGTCACTGCTGATTTTCTCTGAGCTCTGTTTGGACGTGTTTGTGCTCATCCCTGAGCTGCATAACACATTTTGATGTTGACGTCTTGGTTTAGAGTATGTGTGTATGCTGCTTATGTGAGTGTGTGTTTGTCTGTTTCTTTTTCCCACATTCGTGCATGAGAGATGTCTTATTTTCCGGTGAACCACCGACATGGTTTCCTCTTGCAGCCCATACAAACAAACGCACCCCTGTTTGCAGATGAAAACAAATATTGATGAAATCAAATTAGGAAAAGAATATTTGATATCCGAGCGTAATGTTTGGATTAAGTTGGGCTTTCCTTATTGGATAAAGACTGTGGGTATTGGAGGCATGTCATCAATATGAGAAAACAGAGGAGGGAAATTATTTTCCTTTCTCTGTGTATTGCTTTTCTGCTTTTGTCTCTCTCTACTTCTACTGCTTCACTTTTCTTCTTTTCAGTCCGGTGTGTTTGTGTCATTCTAGTCTTTTTTGTACATGGTGATATAAGTCACTTGGTATTAATTGGTAATAAGATAATCTGTTTTTTTAGAATATATTTCAACAAAGGGGTTCGTAAAGTGAACCTTCAATTGTCCTCTCGAACATTTCAATGAGTTAATTTAACAAAAGAGAACACACACTTTGTGGAAATGAACTTGACTGAATATACTATCAGATCTTATGTTGTCACCATGTTACAATGCCTTTCTTCAATCTAACAATACATGAACACACATAAACTGAAATGTTCTCAGAAATTCTGCCTCCCATGGGTGTCCAATGTGTCTATAAAATGTCTTAAGTAAGATTCAGAAAAGAGATACAAAACTATAAAAGGAGTTATTCATGCCAAAGTTGATGTTTTGATGAATACAGAGACACACACGGCAATGCACCTACTTATTCAGTGTGTGAGGGCACGTTCAGTCTGTGTTGACTCTCCTGTCTGTCCGATGCACTGTGTTTGTTTTGTCATCACTGTGTTTACAGTGTTTCCATGAAGATGTGCCTGTGATGGCACAGCTTTAGGTGCCTGCTTTAAAACACACACACACACACACACACACACACACACACACACACACACACACAGACAGACACACACTGGTATTACCTCTATCAGGTCACACCTTGGTGGTGACACACACCGTATGCCTTGAGACTTGAGCAACCCGACACATCATTCAGACACAACTTGCTTCACACATGGTACCAGCTGTCACTGTATCCACGTGTCACACCTGACCATATCAGACCTGAATTTCAAATACAAATAAAAAAACACAGGAGTCACTGCAGAAAATATGGATCACATCCACAACAGTACATTTTCCAATATCAGCACCTCTATATTAAGAATTAGATTGATTTTAAACTGCTGACGAAATCAATCAGTCAAATGTTTTCAACCACCCTATCATTAAAAGCTATTTTGATAAAAGTCATTCAAAAGATCAAGTTTGAAGTTTAACTGAGAAGAAAAACGCAAATATTGAAGTCATGAGAGATGCGCTCAGCAGCCCTTTGCTATTTTTCTTTTTAGTTTGATTACATTAGCAAATCAAATTCATTTGTCTATCAGCCTTTGAGACAGCCTGCAATCTGAGTACGCTGACTAATCTGCATCAAATAATGTCTGTCACACACACAAAACACAAACCAGATAGACGCCGCATACATAAGAATACACATGAGCAAGCACACATCCACACACACACACACACACATCATAAACATAGCCATGAACACTCAAACGTACACTTTGTAACCCCACATACACACACATACACACACATGCACAGTTTTCTAATATGTGACATCAGACAAGCTGTAACAAATAAATCAGCTCACCATCTGAGCACATCATCATCTAAGTCATCACTTGCAACAACAGTCAGCTTTTACCACTTTCAATTTGCTTTTGTGTTGTCTGTGTGTGTGTGTGTGTGTGTGTGTGTGTCTCTGTGCGCCTGAGAAAGAGAGAGAGAGAGATGATGTGATGTGATATGATATGATATGCTGGCGGGGCATAAAGATAGATGATCATAATTACGCACAGGCCAAACTCCATTTCAAATCATCATCATCCTATTCTATCTGTTGGAGCACACACACACACACACACACACACACACACACACCAAAAGCAATATATAGAGTTCATACACATACAGGGATTCACAGACATCCACACCCACATATCACACACACCTATGCATGCAGCAAATCTAGTGGAAGGAGGGCCAGGCTTGTCATGGCATCACATTATTTCTGTTGGTTCATGCAAAGTTCACAGACAGGCAAGAAATAATTATTCTCTCTTCAGATAGTATCTCTCTCTCTTTCTCACTCTCTCTTTACATTTAACCACTTACCTTTCCTCATTGTTTCTGTCCATCTCTATATTCCCTTTCCTTCCCTTTTAAATATACTGTACCTTTTCTCTCTTTCTTATTTGCTCTGCTCTTACCTTTGCTCCTGCACTTCTCTTTTCGTCTACATCTCTCACCAACGTTCCCCACTTTCTTCCATTCTATTCCTTCTTTGTTTTTTTGTTTATTTCTCACTCTCCCTTCATTTTTCTCTCCCTCTCTCACTTGTCCTTACATCCTGATGCTCTTTCACCCTCATATTACCTCTTCCACCTTTCTTCTACCTTACTCTTTCTCTCTGTCTGTCCCTCTCTCGATATCTCTCTCTCACACTCTCTCTCCTGTCCTCCATCTATCGTTCTTAAATAACAGTCCGGAGGATTCATCCTTTCCATCAGGGAATAAGCAGGTGGGAAAATAGGATTGGAGCATGCCTGTCACCAGCTGGGGACGACTTATGGCCTGTGCACACAACATAAACAGAGGCAAATGATATATACATATATACACACACACACACACACACATATATATATATAAAGTATATATACAGTATATATACTGTATATATATAGGACATTCTGACATACTGTGTTTCTATTGTATTCACTTTGTAATAGTTTTTTGTATCCTTATACAAATCACTTCCCACCTGCTATGTGGCTATATGTCTCTGGTCTCAGTACTTCACTGTGCGTTCACATTAAATGCACGCGCGCACACACACACACACACACACACACCAGTAATAATGTGTGTATTTTGTGTCTATTTAATCTTGATGAGATGTTTCATCTGCAGGCTGCTATCACAGCTGGCTGCCTTATTGTCTGGGTCAGACTGATGGGTATGTGTGTATGTGTGTGTGTGTGTGTGAGAGTTCTTTTCTCAATACATTCTGAGTGTGTGTCGCCCTGTTAGTCTGCACATGTATATATTTGAAACGGTTTGTTTTCCGGCAGAGAGTGGACATATTTGTCAAATCTACATCTAAACACCTATGTATATACCTGCATGAACAATACACATGCAAGTGTGTGTATTGTGCATGTGTGTGTGCTGTCCATCAAGCCACACACACAGCCGTACCAAACCATTGGCTTGGTTGCTGATGATGACATATGAGTTCCTGGCCTTGGTAATGGCTGTTAAATCTCATAATTACACGCTTCTTTATTGCAATGCATAATGACCCCGCAGCACTATTGGACAATTAATTAAGATTTTCAGCCCAGGCTTTTTCAGGCCCAGATGAGGCGGTGGAATGAGGTCTAATGTTCTTGTCTACGAGGGAGGACATTAAGGCATGATGCTGCAGGAGAGAAGGTTGTCTCTCTGTGTGCATTCATTTTCATCTCTGTCGTTCTTTCAGTCTGTGTATGCGTGTCTTTCTCTCTCTCTCTCTCTCTCCTTCTCATTCCCTCTGCTCTCTTTTTCTCTCTTTTTCTCTCTCCCCCATATTGCTCCATTGTTGAGCCTTTCCTCTCACTGCTTGTCCTGCATGATGATATTGGTGACCATATCTCTAATCTGCGAATGGTAAATTAATCCCTGTGGAGTTTCTGCGGCACTCTCTCCATGGAAAGCTACGGGGGATTAGACAGATAGAATCAACACAGCCACATAATCTCATATACAGACACCAGGGCCTGGACAGGGACCATTGGCTTTTGTTTTAACGCCTCAATCAGCAAGTTTCTAGTCATACATCAATAGTGCTTAACGAAGAAAGAATCTGGCTCATACCACTCTCTTGGCATACACTATCTTTACTTGTCATACTCATATTTTATACATTCATTTTAATGTAAAAATGTAGTTTTTGATGGACTCAGATAAACAAATAATTGTATGTAATCATTTTTGGAAGAAAAAAACCTGTCTCCCAGTGGTTTATATCTCACAGCAGCCCATTTGCTGATGCATGGACTATGGATTTTGTCTTTTCAGGAGAATATGTTTTGACAGGATATTGTTCTGAAAGTTAATCCACCAAGAGATCAATAGTCTGTGACACAACCCAGTTAATTGAACACGCTGGGAAAATGAAATAATTACAGACGATAGATAGATAGATAGATAGATAGATAGATAGATGGATAGATAGATAGATAGATAGATAGATAGATAGATAGATAGATAGATAGATAGATAGATAGATAGATAGATAGATAGATAGATAGATAGATAGATAGATAGATAGATAGATAGATAGATAGATAGATAGATAGATAGATAGATAGATAGATAGATAGATAGATAGATAGATAGATAGATAGATAGATAGATGGATGGATGGATGGATGGATGGATGGATCGATAGATAGATAGATAGATAGATAGATTTTTAAAACATGTTTGATCTTTATCCATGTTTCCTTCATATAATGTAACCACTGGCTTAGCAGTATTCCCCAAAAAACATTTCTCCTCTCCCGTTTCAGTTGACAATGCCAAAATAGAGAGGGAGGGAGAGAGAGAGAGAGAGACAAGCTTCTCAGTTTTGTGTACACATCGTCCCCCTGACAGATTTGTGCAAAGCTGCACACACACACACACACACACACACACACACAGAACGGTCATTGCTGCTTACATCGGCATTGTATCGAAGAGACAGGCAGCAGAGGTACAGGATGAGAGGAAGATTGTTGACTGAGTGGAAGAGAAAGGAAGATTTTAAAAATGGCTAAATTCTAGTGCAGAGCAGATTGTTGTCACTTCAGCAGAACCTCTTGAAGCCAAAAAGAAATTGCCCCCAGTGGAGCAATCTGTGGCACATGCCCCTAACACATACACACACACACACACACACACACACACACACACTCCTTGACATGACCATGGTGGAGCAGCTAGAAGTGGGTAATTAAAATGTAAATATTGATATTTTATTATTTGAAATGCTTCCAATGCAACGGTCTTAATGTCACTCCATCTGGCGTGCCCACAGAGACTTGGGGTTGCCCTCAACGATCGCCTGCCCCCCACCTGAGCAACCCCACCACAGCATATCTCTCTTGCCGCGTCTCCATTTTGGGTCTAATTAAGTGTTAAATATTAGCGCCCAGACCACAGAGGCCACACACACACACCACACATGCACACACAGAGAATACAATGCAAAACCCTCTTCGCCACCTCTGCCTCTCACCCCGACTCTCTTTCACACACACACACACACACACACACACACACACACACACACACACACACACACACACACACACACACACAACCATGGACACACACATACACACACTGAGCTCTCATCTCCACTACAGCAATGGGAAGATTTTAAGTGTTAATCTTGCAGTGCTGCTGATGGTGTCTAATGTATGCAATTAACAGTCAGCCAGGGCTGAGGGTTTGGTAATTAGCTGGCTGTTCACACTGATTAGAGGCTACTGCAACCCTATGACTGCTCTACCCTCCCCGAGGCAGCCCCGAGAACAAGGGGGATTGTGGGGGAAGGAGAGGGGGAAAGAAGTGGAAGGGGAAAGAACATGGGATGCAAGATATTTTAGCCAACCGTATGAAAGAGGATGAAGGTGAACGTGATGATGACGCGTGTTTGTGTGTGCAGTATGTAAATTATATGAGGAACGGATTGTGTACCAATATTCATTTATATATTTTTATATATACAAAAATGAGTCAGCTATTGTCCATTATCATCATTTACAGCATCTGCAACTCAAGGCAGACACAATAGATTTAACCAGGCAAGGTTGCAATTTAGATTTTTAATATTAAGCTAAATGAAACGAATATAAGCTATCGGTCATATCACTATGTCAACAAAGGTGTTTCAACATTTTTAATAACAAATTGAAATGCTCTGCTTTGAATAATAATATATGATACAGTTTCAATAACCTGGTTAATATTAATATTAATATTAATATGACATGTAACAATCCAGTAATTTGTTGGTTTCTTTCTTTTCTTGTGATGACAAAAAATTACAAAATTATGCTTGCTTTTACCACATAATGCAGAAAGTAATGTTCCAGTGCCAAACTCTGCTCATACAGGAATATTGGGCAAAACACATTTTAGAGTTGAGGGAAACTTCAAATGTATTTGTCTTGTACAGCAATGTAGTATTACTGAACAGTTTGGGGTTTGCCTTCTCTCTACATTTTTACCTAAACAAAATAGTTCAAGCTAACCTTAGCACACACAAGAAACATTGAGATGGGAGTTACTGTATCACAACAAAAGAAAGCACTTTGGCTGCATCATAAACACAACAGGGTATTGAATGATACAAATATGGTGTCACATATGAAGCAAAGGCTAGATAGAAATGGACTCTGTTCTTTAGTGATTCTGTTCATATCTTCATTCATACACACAGACAGACAAACTGTTTTGATACTCAAAGGATGTTGATAGACTAACTTGATTTTTCTATCAATGAACGATAAAACCTAATTTATAATTTCCTATGAACTCCACTTGAAACATGATAGTTTTTATCAATCCAAGAATCTATTTGTGTGTGTGTGTGTGTGTGTGTGTGTGTGTGTGTGTGTGTGTGTGTGTGTGTGTGTGTGTGTGTGTGTGTGTGTGTGTGTCTTTAAGCCCCTCTAAATTATCTGGTTCTCTGGGTAAATTTGTTTCCATTCCATTGCGCATCTCTGTGTAATTGGGTCAGCTGGTGGATGTGTGTGTGTGTATGTGTGTGTGTGTGTGTGTGTGTGTGTGTGATTTGCCAGCACGATTGTCGTGTGTGTCTAACTTGTGTGTATTGTTTCAGCTTGGCCAAAGCCATCACAGGGGGTCCATGTTCATTTGGGCCGGCGTCTGGCCGTATGGTACGAAACAGTTTGAGATGCGCACACACACAAACACGCATACACACACACACACTCAAAAAAGCATCACAAGGGAGCACTTGCGTTACACAGCATGAAACAATGTGCACGCTAACACACATTTAAACACAAACCCATACAGAAAGTGGTATGAGAGAGAGCACTGGAGCCACATAACACAGTGTGCATACAGAAGCAACACACACACTCATGCAGGGCACCGATGTGCTGGTAACTGTTGGAAACTTCACGTGTTCTAATGCAATCTCTATCTCAGTGGGCCAGTAGACTTAAATCTGTCCCCTGCAGAACACAATATGTGTACATGCTGCACATAGACAATCCACTGTCCTCCTCACACCTGCACTCACAACAGTTTACATCACAGCCCATCAATACCTCTTCTGTATTTTACATCAGAATTACTGAGGCCTGGGACTATTGTAGGATTTACAAAGAGAAACAGCCATTCCTATATCTATCAACAAATAACTTCACAGCTGTTGTTGTTTCATCCATTGCTATCAGAATAATGAAGATAAATGGCACTATGTGATTTTTAATAATTGTTTTAATGAGGAGCTCATCACCAGGATTCCCCTCATACAGTATACATCCAGCCCCCTGAGTGTAAATTCAGTTTTACTGTATTGTGTTACATTTCTATGACAACGTGTGGGGCGTATTCTTACAACATCGAGACCGATAACTCTTGATAAGTGTGTGGATCCCTGCTGTTAAATTGTCGAGACAGACTGTGAAGCTTCCTGTTAAATGTGTCCTGGGGCCACAATCAAATAGGACAGAACACAGTGGCATCAGTAACAAAGCTAGCAGGTGCTCAATGAGCACACACACACACTTGCAGATATGTTTAACTTTCACACACTACATTTTACTTTAAGCGTCCCTTTTTTCAAACAAGGGCTCATAAAATAACACCCAAATATGCCAAAAGTCCTGTTTTAGTGCATTGACAGAATATAAAAGACAAATATAACGTTGTTTGTTTATAACTGAGACTAGATCAGCTTCGCAACCAGTTTTCACACCTGTCACATTAATCCACATACACACACATTCAAACAATGCCTCCTTTAGTGCATCAGTTATTGTACATAGGTACTATCATATAGACACACAGACTCACATGCACATACAAATAGCTTCACAAATGCCACAAAGTGTACACACACTGGTGCACAGGTACTCATAAGCATCATAATCGGGTCTCACTGGTTCCCTTTTGCCCTGTAACCACAAGAAAACAAATATAGGCCTCCTGGATATGTGTGTTTGTGTTTGTGTGTGTCTGTGTAGCAACTGGGGCATGAGAGAGGGCTATCCTGTGTGTGTGTGTGTGTGTGTGTGTGTGTGTGTGTGTGTGTGTGCGTGCGTGCGTGCGTGCGTGCGTGCGTGCGTGCGTGTGTGTGTGTGTGTGCGCGCGTTTGTGTATTTGTGCCAGACTGTTGTGCGGTCTCGGGTGTAAACGTGCAGTCAGGACTCATTTGGCAGACAAACAGGCCGCAGGGTGGCTCGGGATTCGACGTGTGTGTGTTTGTCTTTATGTGTGTGTGCCTGAGCAAAGGGAAGAGAAAAAAGAAAGAGCGCAAGAGCAAGCAGTAGAGGTTAAGTCTGCATGACTGCACTGCAGCCTCTTTCTGTCAGACCAATGTATGGCACATGCACACACACACACACACACACACACACACACACACACACACACACATACAAATAAATAGCTCCACACACAGGCTCTCTCTGTACCTTCATAGATATTATGTCCTAATATTTTAGCAGACACGCCCACATAAAAGTACACACACATATCAATGTAACATATAGTTAACTAGGGTTATTAAGTTGACTTAATGCACCCCTTACCTCATCCCAATTATTATTTTCATTATTTGAGGAAAAAACAAATATCCAACACTTACACCCGGATATAAAATTTATGATTTTTGCCAGATGAGTTTAGTAGAATGCGTGAATGTTGTCTGAATTATTTCCACTGGTGACACATCCAACCCAGGAAGCTCCATATGCTTTCTCTTAATGGAACTAGTCTTGTGCACACGATGGCCATATCCCAGTTAAATTAGACAGTATTTGTGTAGAAAGTGATTTTAATAGACTTAAAAGCTCATTAGGAACATAAATATATATATACAGTTTATCATACTTTGTGTTCAGTTAACATTGAGAAAAGGACAAAGAAAGCTTAGCTCAAGCCTGCTCATACCAGGTACATAAGTATGTGTCCAATAATGGTGTCTTGGGAGCAAATGGCTTCACTTCCATATCAATGTTTCCCCTCAACCACTTTTTTGTTAATATCTTTCAGTAAACCTTTGAAGTTTATTTTAATTTTACATCACCGTACATTCAGCTCCACAGTCACCACAGCAAACAGCATACGATCCATTTAACATCCACACATACACAAACACACCCGCATTACCACACATAGCATGCGATGCTTTATCAACAATGGGCAGAAAGGAAATGTAATTAGAGCCAAATAAGGAACCTTCTTTTGTCAAGCGAAATCACAGGTATGAAAGAAAGGTCTCCACCCCTCCCCCTACCACCACCACCACCATCCCTCCTTCCAACACCTTTCTTCTCTCCTCCTTCTCACTCTTTCTCGTGCTTTCTCTCTCTCCATCAATACCTCTCTCTCTCTCTCTCCATCATCAGCACTAAATTCCCATTGATGTTTCTTTTCTTCTGCTGTATCGATCGCTTCATGAGAAGGAAGGGAGGAAGGGAAGAAGGGAGAGATGGCGTTATCTGTTAATTAATTTGTCCTGAAGCTGGCCGCCTATTAATCAGACAGATAAGAGGCATTGGATGGCTGAACAGCGCAGACAGGCTGGTGGACAGAGGAGGGGGACGGGGGGAGGCACACACACACATACACACACACACACACATACACACAAACACACAGAAATGCACACAGATAGAGACGCACATGCAGAGACTCACAGACACATATGTATAGGAATTTGTGCATATATACAGAGAATACAGACATGCTGATGAAACAAAAAGTCAGCACGCTCACAGTACAATGTATATGTATGTGTGTTTTGTTCAAATGCACAATATAAGCACACACGTATTCACCAAAGCAGCCAAAATGCTTTCACACACACACACACAAACCACATCCTGATAAAATCATTGATGTACCTCAATAAGAAAAGCTGCACTTTCAGCTCAATAAATTAATCACAGAGTTTTAATTATTGGCATTTTTTGTGTGTGTGTGCGTGCACAAACATATGTGTGCATGTTACCTGTAATTAGGAAAGAGAAGTTTGTGTATTCGATGACTGTGAACCATATTATTAATTTTCAACCAGTTGTGCAGAAATGTGTGAAGTTTGTGTGTGCTTGCTTATTTGTTTCTCTTTGACTCTTTGTGTGTGCGCACATGATAGTGAGTGAGTGTGGTTCTTTGTGTTTGTGTGTGTGTGTGTGTGTGTGTGTGTGTGTGTGTGTGTGTGTGTGTGTGTGTGTGTGTGTGTGTGTGTGTGTACCCACTTCTTGTGCCTTGTGTGCCCTGGATCAGATTCCACCAGAGGGATGTGCCCGAATTGATTGAACCCTCCTCACTGCTCCCAATGCCAGAGCGCTAATAACACATATGCACACACATAGACACACACACAGACATGTTAAAAAACACATCCAGTGACACCATTAAATCATATTAACCCCCCTCATGTCTTCTTCTCTCCACTTGACCCCAGGGTTTGAACAGATTCAATAAGTGTGTGTGTTAATTTTAGCAATGCCCACGCTCATTTCCCCTGCTCACTTTGAGTGGTGAAGTCCTAAGGACCCCCTAAAGACATCTGCCTCCCTGAATGAGATGTGTGTGTGTGTGGGAGAGGGGGGGATGCATCAAGACCCCCTTAAGAAATTCACCTCTAATCCCTTCTGATGATTTCATTAAGTAGAGGAAGACACTGCCAGTTGGCAACGATACTGCTCCCTTCACTGTGCCGCGCTTGTGTGTATCAATCATACACATTTGGATTAATTCCAGTGTATTCCTATTCATCTATGTGTATGTATATATGTGAAGCTGCGTGTGTGTGTGTGCGTGTGCATGTGCGTGTGTTGGAAATGTTAACAGTTGCAGATAGACTGAATTACAGCGCATTGCAAACAACAATAGCGACATGGACCTAATGAAAAGCCTGCCATTACCCATCAACACACTGTGAGATAAGAGCCCCTAAAGTACCTGCACACACACAAATACACCAACATACATACATACACAAACACACACACACACACACACACACACACACACACACACACACACACACACACACACACACACACACTGTCAACCACCTACCATCTCAAGAGGAGACACATTGCAGCAGCTGTTGTTAAAGAAATGTCTTCCTTCTCCTCTGCCTGCTTCTCCTGGCAGCATGCTTCTCTCAAACAAACACAAACACACACACACACACACACACACACACACACACACACAGAGGTGTGCCCACATGGGCCACTGTCTTTGCCTTTCCTATGAAGGCCTGCACACACACAAGAGCACACACATGGACAGACAGGCAGGTGTGAATGGACAGGTGTGTGAGGAGAGGACAGCTGTGAGGAAAGGTGTGAGTGGGCAGGTGTTCCATTAAAGAGAGACGGACAGAAAGAGAATAACAGAGAGGAAACGACAACAAGCCAGGGAATGGGCTACTTTAAATATAATGTATGTTAAATATGAAATATACAAGGTCAAATATCACAAACAAAATCATATAAGAAATGCATTACATAAAGTGAAAGACTGGGCAGTGGGCAAACATGTGAAACAGGGAGACTCTGAAACAGATAGGACATGCAGACTGAGTATGTATCAAGATGAATAGGAAAAAGGTGAAGCAGGAACACAGATGGGCAGCAGTCTCTGACAGACACTGACAGATAAAAAAAAAATCACGGATCGTGTCTGAGGGACAGACAGATTTAGACGTAGGCAAATGGATTGACACTGGAGAAAGCAGGAGTTTTGAGGCCCTAGCAGCAATTAGTGTGTGTGTGTGTGTGTGTGTGTGTGTGTGTGTGTGTGTGTGTGTGTGTGTGTGTGTGTGTGTGTGTGTGCGCGTGTGTGAGTGTGTGCGCATGTGTTTGTGTTTGAACGGTGCAGCAGCGATGGCTAACATTGATCCATGGAGGTTGTGTCAGGGGGAGATAAGGCCTGCCTTTCCCCAGAGAACAGCCCCGGGCGAAGGGGAGAGGGGTGGAGAGGGAGAGGGAAGAACTAGAGGGGGACTGTGGTCAACTGGGTGGGTGGAGGGCGAGCGGTGCGGGGAGGCTGATCTTGACCCTCTTCTTTTCATTGCCTTTGTCCCTGCTTTGTTTTACTTTTAAATGCCAATCAATTTACTTAACTCTTAACTATTTGAAAGACTGCTTACTCTTTACTAACTGTATTAAATCATCCTTCTTGTTTTCCCTCTTCGTCTCAATCTCCCCAGGTTTCTCCACACTGTCACTGGCAGACCAGATGAGTCTACTGCAGAGCGCATGGATGGAAATCTTGATCCTACGCGTTGTGTACCGCTCACTGTCCTTTGAGGACAAGGTTAGTGCCTTTGCCCTCATGTTGTTCATCTCACTCTATTGAATTATATGAGAACAAATGTTTGATTTGCAACATCTCCATCCTCCTCTTTAGTTGGTGTATGCTGAGGACTACATAATGGACGAGGACCAGTCGAAGCTAGCTGGACTTCTGGACCTGAACAATGCCATCCTTCAGCTGGTCAAGAAATACAAAGCAATGAAACTAGAGAAGGAGGAATTTGTCACTCTCAAGGCCATTGCTTTGGCTAACTCAGGTTGGAAATATATTCACTCTTAGCTTAGCTCTCAGGCACCAGTCCCATGGGCCTCGTTTAGACTGAACCATCAAAAGGCTGAACTCCAAACACACACATACACACAAAACTGCGACAAATGATGCATGTTTTCACACTCAGACATTTTTTTTTCTTTTACGACTGCAGTTGTCAAACCTCCCACTTCCACTGTTAAAGCCACACACCGTTATGAATACATCCACAAAGGGACCGTACAAACAACCACACACACACACACACACACATCTTCAACCCCCAAACAAAGTGACGATCCCTTTTACAATTAGCATAGTCGTCTCTTCAGATGCCTGTTAAATAAGGTGAAATCATTAGAACCCAAAGTCTGTCGATAAAGCCCCTCTCTGATGTGTCCAGCTGCATCGACAGCTGACTGACACACACGCGCCTGCACACACACACACACCGAACACACACACACACGCGCCTTCTTCCTCCCATGACCCGTCTTTTGAACTTTGTCTTGGAAGCCGGCCAGCTCTTCAGTACTCTTTAATTACAAGGGGGGAGCTGTCAATACAATGTGTTTAAATGAGAGAATGCAATGGAATAGGGCTTTGAATAGGTAGGGAGCGACCTTTTGTTCTGACTCTGCCACCGTCAACAGACATGCACATAACACATTCAAACACAAATACAAGCACACTCTTTTTCTCAAATATACAACTTTATCTCTCTTATACACACATAAACACACACACTCAGATGAGTGTGTACTTAAATGTGATCCATTGAAAAAATAAATTCTCTCTCACATACAGCACACT
Organism: Ammodytes marinus; assembly: GCF_949987685.1. Classification (NCBI taxonomy): domain Eukaryota; kingdom Metazoa; phylum Chordata; class Actinopteri; order Uranoscopiformes; family Ammodytidae; genus Ammodytes; species Ammodytes marinus. The sequence goes on along the minus strand of NC_137230.1, from coordinate 25,538,929 downwards.
GTGATGCCCATGCAGAAAATATTGACCTAATGTTTTCCTGTGGGCTATGAGTGACAATCAATCTCTTTGCTCTGCCTGCCTGTTTGTGTGTGTGTGTGAGTGTGTCTCTGTCTGTGTCTGCCTAAATGTTGATGTCTGAAAGTGGAGAAAGCTGGGTGGTTCTGTCGTAATGATCATGCTGATGATTATGATGAAATATTCGGCAAACGGATGTTACATAGTTCTCGTTGCCTCTCGTGGGATGACACACACTAAAAAAATTGTTAAATGTTGGAACGTTAGATTTCAAAGCATAAAGGAAAAAGCAAGCTTAAATGAAACATATACACAGCAATTATTTTCTCTCATTCATCTGTTAATCTTTTGGTCCATCAAATGACACAAAATACAGAAAAATGACCAAGAGTCTGAAACATCTTTAGATTACTCGTTTTTGTCTGATCAGGAAACAGATATTTATTTTGCAAAGATCAACAATACAAAAACAGGCAGCAACTAATGATCAATTAATCAACTCATAGATCCAGTTCTCTTCATTTCTGAGTTATTCGTGGTGTTGTATTTGTTATAATGAATGTGTTTCAAATGCTTTTACACGCTCAACTCAGATAAAAAAAATATCCAGATTAATTATCAATCCAAAACCTAATTCACTGTTGAGAAAAACTCACATCTGAAATAGTCATTCTTTTAGCTGATTGAAATCTAAACAGCTGACGCCCAAATAAGAACGTTGCATTTGCTCAGACTCTCTTAACTGCTCTTCAAGACAACAGCATGCTAGCATTAGCATTTTGAAGGGCACTGACACTAATTAATTCACAGGATGCTAATCGTCTGCATTAATGAAGCCCAGCCTTAAGAAATGTTAGCAAACGTGCCTCACATGTAAAGACAGCTAAACTAGCCATGGGAAACAGGAGACATGTGCGTGTGTGTGTGTGTGTGTGTGTGTGTGTGCGTGCGTGCGTGCGTGTGTGCGTGCGTGTGTCTGTGTGCGTGTGTTTCTCTACATCCATTTGTGTGTGTGTGCATTGTTAATTCCGTGTTAACATGTGTGTTTTCACCGCCTTGTGTTCTCATTAAGGTCTGCTGTTTTACGTGTGGGTGTACTGAGTTTCACAGCACAGGCAGCTAAAATACAAACACAAAACATAATCAAGAACAATGTGAAACTCACTAAACCTCATATTAACTTGTGTTCTTAGGCTGTACTGCAGGTGACCACTCAGAAACCAAGGAATATCAATTTCTTTAAATTAAGACTAACACTCATTCATTTGTACATTAAGCACATGTTTGTTGTCTCAAATGTCATGTAGTTGTTGTATAAACAAAACATTTAATTAATAATCCAACTCACTAACCTAAATGAATACCATTTGTCCCTCAGCGAGACTTCTCCACGCCCTTGGGTGGACCACCCACTCTTATTTAAAGAGGGAAAAGTAGAACATTTGAGTACCGATAGAAGCTGAGTTTTCTATTGATCCCTATAGAATCCAACCCACTGACTGGTCTGGTCCTGCATACTGATACATGCATTACACTCTATAGATCCAACACTGTGTATTTGTCTGTGTTTGTGTACGTGTAAGTGTGCACACATTTTATGTCGGATTTATTTTTGCCCTCATTTTTCATTTACCATGTCATACCTTCTACGCATAACACATAAACTTCCAAAATGTCAAATATGCAGGAATTTGGACTGTTTAATATTGACATTGTTTGACATTACGCTATACCCAACTACCCTAAAAAAGAGAGTGAAGATTGGTGATAAAAGGTCATAACAAAAAACTTCCACCCAGGGGTTTTTACATATTCCACCACCTTCCTACAGGAACACAGTGTTTTTTTGAAAGCTCAATGCAGTTCATAAAAGAGTGCATCATACTGTGTGTGCACATGTGTATGTGTGCGTACATGCACTCAAAGGTCTCCTCCCCTCTGCAGATGTAGTTTTGTATGTGTGTTGGGGTGTGGTGGCCTATCAATAGTTGTCTTGTGATTATTATTTAACATGCATGTAGTCATTGATCGCAGACATTGATCGTAGGTTGGGAGCTAAAGGCCAGCTCACATTAAGACTTTGCCTCCCTAAGGGGCAATATGGAGCGTTTCTCATTGAGGGACATTCTCAGCCTTTACTGCCACATAGGCTGAAACGCACCTTACTTACAGCTCAAAGAGAGATTACAGATGTGTGCAGCCAGATACTTAATGCTCTCTCACACACACACACACACACACACACATTCATATAGACTCTCAGGTGTTCCTGCATCTCTCCATCATTCCACAAGCCCATCTCTTTCTCCTCCGCCCACTCCTCTCTCTATCTGTCCATTCATCACACCCACTGATCCACACTTTAACGAAAGAGAAGGGACCAGACCAGACATGGAATATAAAGCCCTATTCCTCAATTTAATTTCAAATAAAAAATCTTAGGTTTAAAAATCTCCATGACAGATCAATGTTAAAATAATATACTGGCATTTTGAGCAGAAGAGGTGTTTCATTGTAAAGTACTTAAAATAACGTTTTTAAGTGACAACATTTTTTTTTGGAACATCATCCTATAGGCCCGCAGTTAACAACACTGCTTTACAATATATTTCAATGAAAATGTAAAAAAGTATTTTGCACTTACAAAATCACATTCTACTACACCGTAAACAACTCATGTCCAGATTTAGCCGAAAAAGAAAGAACTTTGGATGGGGGATAATACTACAAATGCCAGATCAAAATCAGATATTTCTTTAGTTTTTTTAGTCATGTGTTTGTTCTCCCTTGCTTCTCCAGACTCCATGCACATTGAAGACGTGGATGCGGTGCAGAAGCTGCAGGATGTGCTCCACGAGGCCCTGCAGGACTACGAGGCTTCCCAGCACCAGGAGGACCCTCGCCGGGCGGGCAAGCTGCTCATGACCCTCCCCCTGCTCCGCCAGACCTCCACCAAGGCCGTGCAGCACTTCTACAGCATCAAGCAGGACGGCAAGGTCCCAATGCACAAACTCTTCCTGGAGCTGCTGGAAGCCAAGGTCTGAGGGACGGACGGAAGGGACAGCTAAGACACATACCCAGTCTCAACCGCCTGAGCTTCAACTCAAACTCTCACTTTGAATGACCTCTTGCTCTTTTACACACACACACACACACACACACACACACACACACACACACACACACACACACACACACACTCTTTACACACACACGCACACACTCACACAGAAATATGTCCCTGAAGTACGTCTGCTGACACATCCCCCTATGAATAAACAAGTAACTCAATCTCTTACCCGCACCTCCTAAACCTCCCTCTGCTCTTGACAAAAAGGCCGCTCACTTGACCTTTTGTTTTTTTGGGGGGGAAGATGCTGACAGACTGACCCGCTTATTACCAAAGGGAAGACGATTTTTCCCTTTTCAAACTATTAACAATCACTTAACAGTCACCATTAACCACATTGGAGATGGCCGAACTCTGCATTTAATAACGATTGAGAAGTTATTAATGACAAACACTTAAATGAGGACACGTTTAAAAGAAACTGAAAAACTCTTCCTTTTAGTCCTAAGAGACTGTAACACTGCACTTGTGTCTCCTTCACCCTCCCTGTTTGCCCCCTACAGAGTTTTGTATGTGTTCAAGAAAAAGAAGAAAAGTAGAAGGGGAAAAAAAGAATACTAAAGAAGTATTAATGACGTTTGTTGTCAAATTACACGTACAATGAAAAGTGGACGGATGGACAGAAGGAAAGAAAAGAAGAGGAGATTTGCCCTGCCAAAGAATGGAGCTCATCTATTCAAAGGATGCCAGCAAACTTGACTGTCACTACCCAAAACAAAATGCTTTCTGCTCTCATCTATCAGTGGCTTTCAATGCTGGGCCCTGAAGAGAGCTGCTGGTTTTCCCCCTTCCACCAGTTGTTTAACCTTTTGGTTCTTATGAAAATCAGCAGGGCTCACCAGTGTCAAGGGCCCAGGACTGGAAACCACAGCTCTAAACACTTTCTGGTTCTCCCAAAATTCAGTTTCTGGTTTCCCATAATTCCCCAACTTCAACTAAAACGTTTGTTGTATTTTTCTAGGCCAGGTGACCTCGGCCTCCCAAACCTGTCAGTATTAACATAGTTTTGAGTGTTTTTAACTCTTGACGTGGCTGAAAGTGCTTTCAAATATTCAAACCACTGGAGGTGTGATTGATTGACATGTTATAAGTGGAAAAAAATATGACAGTGAAATAAGACTTGATCTATTATGTTAAGAAATTAATTCCTGCTTGTCCAGCTGGGTAGATGTAGGCTCACTCCACGCTCTCTGTGAATCCGCTATTCTGTCAAAAACGCTCCTCGTCTCTTTGAAACATTTTCAGCCCGCTTAGTGTCCCAGGTTTGTAGCTCTCCACACACAAGACCGTCTGTCATTGTGCCATTTAAGAATAGTCCAGAACATGCTCATTACCCCAAATCCAAAAACTGCAATGTGTCCCTTCAGCACGACCCCCCCCCCCCTTGCTCCGTTTGCTTTCACAACTTTCAGCCCATCTATCGCGTCAGTACTGAGATATGTTTTGATGATGAGGGAGCTTCAGTCACTCAACACAACACAAAGCATAAGGAACGGTGTGCTGACAAAACTGACTGTAAAACAACTCATATTGTTTTGAAACTCCTGCTTTTTTTCTTTATTTCTATCTCTAAAAATAATCTTAGCGACGATACCAGTATTAGGGTTGTAAATAACTGTCATCCTGTATATGACATATAACATGGCTTTTCTTTTTGTTGTTAATATTGTCTTCTTAAAAACTGAATCAATCAATGTCTTTCCTTTTTTCTATCAGCTTGTCCACTTTCAGCAATTATCATATATATATATATATATAAATATAACAAGTAATAATGTATTAACAAATCAGCGTTTATCTTAGAAAAACTCTGAGCGATAGTGGTTTTTAAAGGAGGGGGTTTGTGCATATGGACTAAGTCTGCAATATTAACATAACGTGCCAGTCTTAAATTTGGGAGAGAGAGGACGGAGATTAGAGAAGAGAGTTTGCAGCTTCTCTCTCTCTCTCTCTCTCTCTCTCTCTCTCTGTGTTACTTGCCATAAGCTATTAGACAACAGTCGATATTTTTATTTGTTAGAGACAAAGTTAAGACAGGAACAAATATGGACCAGGAAAGATGCTGCTCCTGTAAAAGCAAGATGAAGAACGGTTATTTTGTGGGGTTGAATAAATAACACAACCAGCTAAATACTTAAAAGATCCAACATCCAGTTTGCAATCATCACATGGTTCTGAGGTTTGCATACAGTATCTCTTGTTACCGGGCTCCTTTTGCGCGTCACTTTTAGACTGGATAAACAAAAAAAACATCATCTGTCATTTTATGCTAACTCGCTTTTCCACTTCTTCTTGTTGAACACTTCATTTGAAATAAATCTGTATGTTTTGAAATGGTCATCTAATTTGATCAAATTAATTTCAATTGTAAAGAGGGAATCCACTACAGAGACATACATTTGTTCTCTTAGCTAGTTATCCATCTAATAGTTTGTTTTGTACTTAAAATGTTCGACATAACACACATTTTAGGTGGATACGATTTAAATTAGAGAAAAATGTAAATGTAAGGTCATTTCCATTCACTTTCTAAAATATGTGTTAAAAGTTTAATGTAAGTGTGTTCAACGACAATACATGGGAAGCTGAGTCTGACATCTAATTATAGTCAAGTTATAAATCACTGATTTCATCATTACAGTAAGATTGCATACTGTGTGGTTGGACTGATCGCAGCTTTAAGAGGTGGGAGACAGTCAAGGGAATTTTTATTTATTTTTGAATCATTGTTGTATGTCATTTCTAAAGCCGAATAAGAATGCCAAAATGTGTAACCTAGATGACGGTGTAATCTAATATAAAATGGCAACTTTTCACAGCTGAGGAGTGCTGCAGTTTTTAAGTGAAGTTGATCTCTTAACATCACATGCTCTGTATCAAACATCAGTATTATTAGTAAGGGGTATTTTTCTCATCCTTCTTAAACATTGTATATTGTAAATTATACAGATTATAATTCTAACATAAGACATTTTATTGTAAACAAAATCAAAAAAAAAAAAGAACAAAAAATGTAGTTCAGCCTCGATGTGTGTTTCATGTTTCGCAGTTTTTTTCTGTCACGGAAAAAAAAAGCCTGTGTTTCTTCAGTTTGATCTGTGTTTTTTGTTATTTAAAAAGTCCTCTATCTGTTCGATTCCTTTCCTCCTCTGTTCAGTCCCTCCAAGGCTTTTTGCTGTGTACTTTTTTCTTGTGGTGATTCCCGTTCTTGTGCTGTGTGCTTCTTCTTTAGACGATACACAGAGTAGAGTAGAGGCCATGCTGTCTGTCTGTGGGATCAGTCTGGGTACAGGATTCTCCCAATGAACCGCGTCGGATATATAAGGCTCTTCTTCTTCTAGGAAAAACGTAACTAGACCACCGAGATCAAATGACAGTATTCATCTTTACCGAATCTATACATAAATAATGAAATATTTAGTATCTAAATGAAGAAACACCATACAAGTATTTTAAAAAGGGATCATTTGTGTAACTTTTCCTGTAGAATAAAACACTATACTGTATATCTTTAGGTTTAAATAACGCTGAGACGAAGAGGACATTTGAGTAAATTCAGAACTGTATGTGACTCTTTTTTGATAAACTCGCTGTACATAACTGCCTCCCATACGGCTCGGCTCCATCATTATCTTCACACTTTCAGCAGTTTAAAAGAGAAAAATATGAAGAGGAAAAACTTGTTCCACTCCCTTCCCCCCATTGTTGTCTCCTGTTTTAAGCTCATTTCCAGAAAAAATATCTTGCTCTACGACAAAATAAAAAAAAGTGATCGACATGTTTCTCTGCTTTGGCCCCCAGAATTAAGAACCTCCTTTAATGAAAATTGTACCTCTTTATACACATTTATAGATTCATAGATTCTGCGCTACAAGTGGCATAAAGTCAAAGATTATAGCACTCATCAAAGGTCTTAAACATTAACATAATGATGTTTTTAGAGAGTAAATATACAATGCAAATTGTTTCACAGGTGCACACAAGGGAAGTCCGCCATGGCAGAGAGGAATTTCCTTTTTGATCATAACTTCAAAACACCATCTCATTGTCAGAAAGATGGAAAGATGTTTGTTTTTTATCATCCGCTGTACATTTATCTACAAATAACTTATAGAAGAAAGGTGCTCTTTTCTTACCATTGTTTCTCTTCTCTTTTCTGTTTTTATTTTGTATTTATTTGTCAGTTGTCAAACAAATCCTGCGTGATGTTGAACAACCCAGCACGATGAAAGATGTCACATGACTCCCTGAGCTGATTAAGGCTGAGCTGGACTGGATTAAAATAAATCAAGTTGGATATTTGCTAGTAGCAGATACTCATACAATTTTGTTTCAAACGTACTTGAATATAAAGTTATCAGTGTCAATCAAGTAATGTTTTGAAATTGTAACCATGCTTGGAGAAAAATAGGAATAAAGCAGGACTACAAAAGAACAAACCCACCAGCTAAAATCAGGAGGGAGATGATGTGATTATTTCAGAGGTTTTGATAAAACTTGCTGCTCATAGCCAATATATTATTTATACAAAGTTGTGTTCCCCTTGGAACATTTTTTTTTTCAAGTTAAACAGTAATAGTTTGATGACAAATGTCTTGTACAATGACAAGACAAGAGTCGCACTTGTCTGGGTTGAGTTATACATCCGAATACTGTTGTAGCTATTAAATTGATCCTGCGGTTAGTGTTAACATATTATGAATGACAAATCCAAACTGGTATTTTCTAAGAGGAGCATTGGACAAGGGACTGTGTTTTTTTTGTTGCAGAGCCATTGATAGAGAGAGTTTGACCTGGTTGCACTTTGGGTTCCATGTTAGCGCCCTCATATCTTGAACTAAGATCCATTAGCTGCGAATACTGTATGTACCAATAGTTAAGCTGGAACAGAATGTTATTTAGGCGTCACGACGAAGCAGGATTGTCAATCTAGCTGCCCTTGAAATCTGCTAAGGCCAAACTGTGTCTATCTACAGCTCTCCTGTGTTTAGTAATTTAGTTGTATTTAATCCCCAAATGAAACTGCCACTTGCGCTGCAGCAAAACCCTGCAGTTTGATTTTGCAAAAGTGAAGAAAATGTTTAAGGGAGAGAGAAAGCTGACAGATTTGGATACAAAGGATATTTAAAAGTGAAAAGGACCCTTTGCCCGGTGGAGAAGAGTTGTGTACAAGAGAGGACCCTGTAGTGTTATTAAAAACATGTCCGTAGATTTTAGATGTGCTTCACATCAGTAAATGAAAAAAAAAAGAAAAAGAAACGATAACCTGTATATTTTTGTGACGTGTATCATACAAGTGTGCTCCAACAATAATGTCCATTTGTGTAAATGTATTTATTTCACATTGTATATATTGATCAATGCAAAAAGAGAGACCTATGATTCTGTAATTTAAAACTACTATGGGTTGAAACATTACATGTGTTACTCCAGACTATGCCTTTCAGGATTATTACAGTAGAGCAATATCAATTAAAACCAGGCTTCCAGTTTTGAAACCTGTCTTTTGTCTCAAATTTTTTTATGTGTGTTTTTGTATTTAGACAGGTACCAAACCATTCATCAACACAACATTTTCTGATAGTTCACAGAGCATGTCTGCCTGTTTGCAGCTGTACTCGAATGCATGATTATATGTACACAGCATTTTGATACAATGGTCAATATTTCCAAATTCTCAGATTACTTTGTATATTGAAAATCATATTTCTAGTCTTCATCTGATGATCACCACAATGATAGGTACAATAATTGGGTATTTATCAGTACTTTGTTAAATTGATAAATTTGTCTCTACTGTCGCCCCGTTACTGTCCTGTTTTTCAACTACCATCTTCTCATGTAAAGTAAAATGAATGAGAGCAAGCAAGAGTGGAAGAGTGGAAAGAGTGAGCTGGAGGGAGGGGAAGAGAGGGGGAGGATGATGGGAGGAACGGGAGGGGGGAAAGGAAGTGGAAGTGGTAACAGCTTGGTGCGGTGGGTGGTTAACTACTGTCCATTCTGAATGGCCAGATCTCCTGCTCTTGCCAAGGGCACCAAATACACACACACACACACACACACACACACACTGATGTACTGTATACAACATCAAAAAGAAGAGATTCTACAAAAGCATGAGCAAACATGACTAGAAAACAATTCAAGGTTTTCTGACTCTTTGTCCCTTTCTTGCTCTGATTATTCAACCGTTGTGTTATAAATAATGAGCCTCTACTCTATTCTTCATTTTTCTTTTCTTTCAGACATCCCTCTCTTTTGCTGTCTACCCATCCCTTCATGTCTCCCTTTTATTCTGTGCCCTCTCTCCCCCCCCCCTCCCTCCCCTAACAGCCAGCAGCAGTAAGTGGGATGCAGAGGCCAGATATTTAATGTAGCAGAGAGCCGTGAAGCGTTTTAAGAAGCCTTTTTCTAACAGGGGGAGCCCTGACCTGCAGGCAAATATTTTTCATCCAGATGACATAAGAGGATATTAGCTGTAAATAGAGCAAGATTTTTAGATTTCCTATTCCTTCTTCTTCTTCTTCTTCTTCTTCTTCTTCTTCTTCTTCTTCTTCTTCTTCTTCTTCTTCTTCTTCTTCTTCTTCTTTCTCTCGGTCTACAATTTCTCTATCTTTTCTATTTGGGATGCTGCCTGGTCACCCAGCCCCTCGGCACATATGTTTTATTTTTTACTTGCTTGCCTTTTGGAGTTCATTTATTTTATTTTATCTTTGATTCATTATTATGATACGATAAAAGCTACTTGAGCATTTCAGCTGCTGTGGGGCTCTTATCGTTAACCTTGTGGAACGCGTGTGAGAGTGGGCTCCACACGCCGCACCGCTAATGGCCAACTGAACTCCTCTCTTCTCCTCCTCCACCTTCTGCCTTCATCTACATCTCCCCCTCTATCTCTATCTCTTTCTCTCTTAGCATCTTTCAATCCTTTATCTTGCTCTTCCGCTATCTCACCTTTTGTCTAATAATCTCACTATATTTCCCACTTGTTGTTTTTTTACTCATTTTGCAATTTCTCACTTCAGTACATTTTGATTTGGATACAAGAAAATACAAGAAAACTCAGCACAGGCCTATTCAACTCTGCAGCATAAGGAATGATCCAGTGTGTTGTGACTGTTTAACCTAAGCACTAAAACGAGGTTAGAACCCTTATCTGTCACTGCTGCTGAGATGAGCTGGGATTTTTCAGTGGTTTTAAAACGCATCCCGTCTTATCAGGCTAACTTTTCAGTCACCATAGCCAAATCAGCCATAGCAGACATTATTTTGGGGGTCCCGCAGGGTTAATTTTTCGGCCCAATTCATTCTCCATTTACATGCATAAAGTTTCACAGTTATACCACTGACACACAGTTATGGCTCCCCATAACACCTAATGGCACCATTAGTCTACTAGACAGTCGTATAATCTGCCTTGCAGATATAAAGCGTTGAATATTTCCAATATTTCTACAGCTTAAAGAATCCAAATCAAAAGGATAAAATCCCTTCCGATTCACATTACTCAATTCCATTTACTGAAGAAATGAGCTACGCTCATGATACACAAGGCAGGTATTTGATTTGGCAGAACTTATAGACAACAGCCTGATTACAGGAGAACCTTTGATCAATGAAACTAGTTTGCAATGTAAGAGTGTCTTCCATCGTTAAAATGTGTTGTGCATGGGATCCTGACGTAAACTAGCTTACTCCAGGAAGCTTCTTTTTTGGTAACTTAACTCAATTTGGCCAAGTCAAGTCAAGTCATTTTTATCTACATAGGCCAAAATCACAAATTACAATTTCTCTCAGGGTGCTTCACAACTAGCATACAACACCATATGTCCTTGACTCTGTCCTTGAGACGGAAAAACTCACAGATAGAAGAAATTAGAAAGAGTCAAGAGAAGACCATTAGTAAAATGAAGTATGAGAGTAGACATTACAGTATCACTCTTCAAAAGCATGCCAAACAATAGAAACTAAAATAATGATTAACTCATGAACACAGACAAAAGCTTGATTATGAGGTAAAGATAAGAGTGAAGTGTTTATATAAACATGTATAAAGAAAAACAACAAGCAACAATTATTGGGTCACATACAATACTAACAGCGACTTTTTTCCAATGAATGAGGAACATATAGTTACACAGTTGCACAAATAGCCTGCCTCATTCAGACCTCATACTGGTTGCTGCACTTTTATGGGTTTGGGAGCTAGTCTGGATGGGATTTTCTTCTCCTAATATGGTGGCAAACAGGGTCAGTCTCCAAGGGTGACCATATCTGTTTTAGGTGCTGTGACCTGTAAAGTGCTAATGTGTGGCAGCTTCACACTGATGGTGCTTCAAAGGCCTGTTTTGGGGCTCTTTAAGCCCCCCCCCCCTCCCCCCACCACCCACCCACCCGCCCGTGTGTGTGTATATATACGTATATATATATTTATATATATATATATGTGTGTAGGGAGAGGGGGTTGGTGGTTGGCATGTGTGATCTATTATTTTACAATATTGTGGGGTCCACATGTGGTCATATATAAGCTCTATTTGTATGTCTACATTTCTGTGTGTGTGTGTGTGTGTGTGTGTGTGTGTGTGTGTGTGTGTGTGTGTGTGTGTGTGTGTGTGTGTCTTATCCCCATATTCCCTTGTATCAGTGGGAGTGTTCCCTTGGGTTTCACAGGCCTAGTGACATGGACTCACGGTGGTAATGGCCTTTCACAGCATCTAGCTCCCCTGACACACACACACACACACACACACACACACACACACACACACAGGCACCCGTAAACACGCACACACACACACACACACACAAACACACTGCAATAGGGATATGGACAGTAACAAATATGGGCACAGATGGAGAAAAATGCCCAATAACATATTTCAGTGTACGAAAAGTCCAGAAAGGGCACATTGAATATAATTTATGTATGAAACACACAGTGACATAATTGTTGTTCGTGGGAGTCCCTCTAACTATTTTTCCAAATAAATCACCATCTGGTCATTTTTTTCTTATTTTAATATTAATTTTCTCTGAATAGTTTCTTGTTATTAAATCATTCATAAAAAGAAGAGATAAATAGAAAGCATGTCGGCAAAAATTAAGAAATTGCAATAAGAAATGATGAGTAAATTTCTTCGATTCTGTCTGCTCTCCTTGACCTGTTCTCTCCATTGACCCTCTTTCCATCAAATCGCATATGGCCTACTTAGCTTACATGCTAACTAGCTCGTCTGTGCGATGATTTACTTTGTCCTATGTTCTCTCCCCCTTTTGACGCTTTGTCTCTTATTCTCCTCATTGGCTACGTTTCTTTCTCATCATTATTTGCGGTTCTCTTCATTCTTATTTGTCATTCCTTTTTATAACTGATTCACTGTAACTATAAATCACATATGTTGACTCGCCTCACTTCTTTTTCTCTCCTCTTTTCCATTTTTCCAAACATACCGTCCTCTTGTGTCACCCCATTCTCCAGCTATACCGCTCTCTTTCCCCGTTCTGCCCCCCATCCCTCCATCTCAGGGGGTGTAAAGTGGCTTAGGGGGCTGCGTGTGTCTGAGCAGCATGTGCGAGCTATAAGAGGGTCAGCTGTCTATTTGCACTTTTAACGTCCCAACTCTATATACGATGGGCCATTTATTCTCGCTCTCCTCTCTCTTTCCCTCTCCCCCTTCTAATACCTCTTTCTGTGTCTATTACTCTCTATCTCCCTCTGAGGACAGTAAATGTTTTAACTCTCCATTCTATGGGCCATTCATTAAGTTAGTGTACTTTAATAAATAGTCTGATGTGTCACTGGCCAGTGAATTAGTGGCACTTAAAATCACCCACTAGTGGCCAATAGATTGCTGGAAGGTTTGATATGCAGCGGCCACTTTTCCTCAGAAAACCAATTAGGGCTTACCAGGCCTGATATGTTCACTAATAACACGTGATGGTATTTAAAGCAAAAACAGTCCAATTGCACAACAGCACAATAACAAATAGATTTTATCTTTAATAAATGAAAGGCCGACTGTAATTCATTATCACTTTAGCCTCGGAAAAAAACGAATAACTTGCATGCGTCAAATCCAACAGGCTACAGTTTGCAGCCCATATAGAGTCTGTTCTACAGCACAACATTTTATCAATGCAACATTCAGTGACAATGCAAGAAGCAGTGTTCCTTCCTTTTCTTTAACAATGTGAAAAGTAAAGGTGTGGTGACAGGAGTTGTGAATGGGTGTGTGTTTAGCATGTCTGAATTGGGTTCCCGAAACAGACCAATCAGACTGCTCTTGTGTTTTTTATAAAGTTCTACACATCATGGTGGCCGACAAGTGCAAATGCGCTACTAAAGCCAAAAACATTTCCATTTGGAGAAGTGTGCTATATCTTTAGAAATGACTCGGAAACACATTCAAATATGAAACGATGCAAAACAAACAAACCCTGAAAACAAATACAACATACAATCACTTCATATCCAATCAACACAACAGGTTGGAACAACTTGATTTTCAACTCAGTAGAGATAGAGCTGTTGTGACCAGAGAAGGGCGTAATAGAACACAACCACCTTGAAATGTGAAGCACTTGTGTGTCGAAACACATGACAACTGAAATATAAGGTACAGCTAAGGTGTGCCTAAGGTAAGGTCAATACCTTTTTACTGCAGCACGGTAGCCTATATTAGGCCTTTCACACCAAAATGAACCAAGAGTCAGTTCCAGGCTGGTGTTGGGGTCAGTTCAAAACTGGTTACAGCCTTATCCCAGTTATGAACCGGTTGGTTTCACATCGACCGGAGACAGCCATGGAGCCGGCAAGAGAGCAACGTCATGACGTCACTGTAAACGTGTGTGTACGTCACCCGACGCCGCTGCTCTTGTGGCTAACGCTAAAGCTACCGCTAGCTTTAAGCACAACAACAGCGGCGAACACGTCTTATTTTTACACTTGTTGGCTCTCGCTTTGCTTTCTTAAGCAAACAGGACCCATACAGCGTATTCTCGCCGGTCAATTTGATCGCTACATTCGGTAATTATGTTATGTTTACGTCTCGTAGTAGCGGTGTTTTTAAATATGGCGGGCATGAGGTTTGAGTTGCTCTGGTTGGTCAGGATAATCCCTCCCCCAACCGTTCGCGCAAGCAGTTCTTATCAAACCCTGCTCAATCCTGGGGTATGAGTTCCCCCGGTTTTTACGGCCCGGAGCAGGCTCTCTGGCGGTGTGAAACCAAAACACTGGCTCTAACTCCGAACAAGCCCAGAACTAGCTCCGATTTTGCGGCGGTGTGAAAGGCCTATATGAAACCATTTGAGGTCAGCAAAAACTAGAAATTTAGTAGGTGTAGGGTTCGGGAAATAGGCTACCAACCTACCTACATGCTGCAAAAGTAGAAACCATTCATAGTTAAACCAACAAAAAAAACTAATCTGAATCAAATACAACAATGGATGTGTTCTGCAAATAAAATGTGCAAAATAAATTAAAATACAAATACACTAACAGGAAACACTCTGCAAATACAGAACGTATGCAAAGTCCAAATCGCATAAACCACGGAAGAAAAAATGCAACAGAAAACCCACTGAGAAAATATTGTGTTTAGCCATTTTTATCTATCCAAAAATTGTGTAAATATCTTTTACACAATTTAATTTCTTCTTCTTCTATTGAGACATGGTGAGACGCGTTACTGAACACAGTGGATGATTTTAATAAGCATGGAACACTAGAATGGATATTAAAATACATGGGGCTGTGCAGAAGGTAGAATGAGTTGGACCCTGCTGGAGTCATTGTTTACAGTCGGGAAATACGTCATTCTCAGTTTCTATCATTAAAAAAAGTATTGGTATGTTGATTTAAAATCATGGTATGCTCAAATGCAAACTGATATTTTCAAAGCATAAAACTTGTGATATTTTCTTTCGAAACGCTACTTGAATTAGGTGTGAACATGATTCAAACTTAAGATACATTTCTCCCAAGATATTAGTTATTAGTGACTGTAGATTCACTGAAGGCAACGTTTGTACTCCAATACAGTGAGTGACTAGGCTGTTTGCTTTGGAATGAGTTATTATTTTCAGTTGTTCAACTTGTTCCTCTAAATTCTTCCCTCTCGTGTCCAGAAATCCATCAATTCAGCATAGGTTTTACTTCCAGCAAACGTTTAATATTTCATTCTGCACTGCACCTATATCGCTGCACTGCACTGCAATATATTCTATGACTGTTTTAAAGAAAATAAATAAACAAATGATGTGCATTTAGTAGGTTGATTCCTATGGGTGAAACTAAGTGATCATAGTGGCTGAAGTGCCCCAAGCTAATAATATATCCATGACAGGGAAAAGGTGATTGGCATAAGCAAAGTGTGTGTGTGTGTGTGTGTGTGTGTGTGTGTGTGTGTGTGTGTGTGTGTGTGTGTGTGTGTGTGTGTGTGTGTGTGTGTGTGTGTGTGTGTGTGTGCGCGTGCGTGCGTTCGTGCGTGCGTGTGTGTGTGTGTGTTTGGGGGGGCGGGGGAGCGGGGGCTGGATGATTATGTGTATGTGCATTGTCAAGAGAGGCAGGAGGTTAATTCAATCCTATAGAAACACAGCATGGAGGGGATTGGACAGCACAGCCCTGAGGGTGTCACTGGCCTCAACCCCAATAGGGGGCAGGTAGGGAAGCGTGCACACTCACATTCACACACACACACACACACACACACACACACTATGGACCCTGTGACTTAAGGGTAGAAATCTGAAAAGCCTGGGAAAAGCCAAATTGTTTTCATATCTAGTTTCTGGTGCATTTCATTTAGAGCCAAGGAGGATAAATGAGGAACATGGATTAAAATATATAGAGTGCATGAGAAAAAAACCTGCATAAAACAAGGACATGAAAGAGGAGGACATTTAGAGACGAGCGGTGATGGAGGACAGTAAGAGGGATTGAGGGCATATGGAGGGGAGAAGTGAAGGAAGGAAGGAAGGAAAGAATGAGTGGGGTCTGTGGAGAAAGGGAAGTATGGGAGGGGAGTACGAGTATAGGACAGCACTGACCAAAATAGAGTATAGACAGCAGTATGACCAAGCCCCAACCACAGAGAGTACCAGCATCCAATGCGGAAGTGACAAAAAATGTAGTTCACCGAGTGGCCACTAATAGGTGGTACAAAAACAGAGCAATTTCTCATTGACTCCTTTGTTAAATAGGACGTTTTCACAGCATTATTAAACATATTTATGGCCTGGTTCAAAAAAACATTCTTGTCTGTATGTTTAGGTCATACAGTCATGCCCGAAATTATTCATACACCTGGCAAATTTAGACTTAAATGTACTTTTATTCAACCAGCAAGTTGTTTCTTGATTGGAAATGACACAGGCTTCTCCCAGAAGATAATAAGACGATGTACAAGAGGCATCATTGTGGGATAAAAAAAAAAATTCAGCGTTTATTTACATTTGAACAAAAAGTGTTATGTCCAAAATTATTCATACCTTTCTCAATAATCAATAGAAAAGCCCTTATTGGCTATTACAGCAATCAAACACTTTCTATAATTGCTAGTCAGCTTTTTGCATGTCTCCACTGGTATTTTTTTAAAGTAATGAAGAAGTATTGTGTACTCATTACTTTAAAAAATGCAATGTAAAACTACAGAACAAAAAGGAACACACTAAATGACAACACTTCAATTCACTACTACCTACTAGTAGGCTACTGTGCATTAGGTTGAGGCTGCTAGGTTCGGTCAGGTTCTCACGACTCCCTCACGTGACGTATTTGAATGCTGAAAACTTTTTAGCAGGGTAGCTCAAAAACGCCACTTTTCTCTCAGAATGTACATAGGCTACTTGTGTTTTGAAAAACATATAAAATCCTTCATACTCTTTTTGAATGGGCATGTCCAGAATAGGTTATGAATCAATATTTTTTTTTTTTACCTGCAAGTTGCTCTGTGTGTAACCCATTGGCTGTGTCTTATTTAAGGGGCGCGGTCTATGCGGTCTATGAAGGCCATAGCCTGTGAAGGCCGATTCGAAGGCCGAACGAGCGTTGTTAAACGAGACGGTCTCCGCAGGTCTCCGTTTACGAGCATTTCCGGTTTGCGTAACAAGCCGTTACCTTGCGTGACGACTCGACGCTCCTGTGCTGCCTAGCAACCCTGATTGCTGCCAACGGAAACAGCCTTGTCAACGGAGGAAAAAAGAAAAAGAAGTTGCCTACCAGACGAAAAGAAAAAAAAGTACAAAAAAAAAGAAAGGAAGATAAAAGTTGAAGATGGAGCAACATGTTGCTGTTTTGTTATTTTTTATTTTATTTTATGCCATCTCTGAAAAAAAACAATATGTTGGGCCTCGAAGGATACATCTGTTGAAGCCTTCAAAACCGTAGCCTTTGCGCACCGCTATGACGCAATCGGTCTTCAAATGCAGCCTTCGTATTGCCTGGCATTCCCAGACCTGCCACTAGGCGCTGGCAAATTTTATTTGCTGCGCCTGTTTGTGTTTTTGTATGGTTGGTAGGCTTTGCCTTTTTTATGCCAAATGAAGGATAGGCTACATCATTGTGGCCAAACAATTCAATTTAGTTTCATCTGACCATAAAACAGAAGACCAGAAGTCTTCTTCTTTGTCCAGATGAGCATTTGCAAAGTTCAAGCGGGCTTTTGTGTGCCTTATCTGGAGAAGTGGCATCCTCCTTGTTCTGCGTCCAAGGAACCCAGCAGTGTGCAATGTCCGTTGTATTGTCTGCCTTGAGATGTTGCCTCCAGCAGAGCCATGATTAACCAGGATGGCCTTGGTGGGGTGATCCTAGGATTATTTTTCACCTCTCTCACTATCTTCCTGGCCAGTACAGTTGTAACTTTTGCTTCCGACCACGTCCTCTGAGATCTCCCACAATGCGGAATTTCTTGTATTTTTTTAATAATACGACAACGACCCAAAACACAAAGCAAAAGTGGTGAAGAAATGTTAAGCGGACAAACACATTAACGTTTTACAGTGGCCCAGCAAGAGTCCTGACTTGAATTCAATTGAGAATCTGTGGAGGGAGCTAAAGATCAGAGGGATGGCAGTGAGACCCTCCAAACTGAAAGAGTTTGAGCTCATTGCTAAAGATGAATGGGCAAAAATACTAGTGGAGACATACTAAAAGCTGGTCAGCAATTATAGGAAGCGTTTGATTGCAGTAATAGCCAATAAAGGTTTTTTCTATTGATTATTGAGAAGGGTATGAATAATTTTGGACATGCCACTTTTTGTTCAAATGTGAATAAAAGCTGAAAAATAATATTTTTCACATGATGCCTCTTGTGCCCCTTTCACACCGCCGCAAAATCGGAGCTAGTTCCGAGCTAGAGCCAGTGTTTTGGTTTCACACCGCCAGAGACCCGGCTCCGGGCTGTAAAAACCGGTTCAACCCCAGCCCCAGGATTGAGCTGATGGTGACACGCATAGGCCAGGACGATTGGATGCAGTTGAATAAACTGAGGTCAGCCCGGATGCTACATCCATTTTATATACTATCTATGAGTATGAAGCATCTGGTGGAGGGACATGGAAGAGAATTTCTAAATAAACCTTACACCAGTGCAGCAATATTAATTTTGAGTCAAACAAGAATAGTTCCCAACTAAGTATGTTGCTGTTGTATTTTTGAAATTTGATATACGTATATGCATATTTGCTGCAAGTTACTGTAAATTACATTTGAAAGATAGAAGAAGACAGTTACAGTTAATTAGCTTGGCATGTATTTTGTGCCAGCCTCTAGGAGTCATTGTGATGGTGCATTTCAAGGCACTGCCTATCTAGCTTTGCTTTGTAGCCATGGTGTTGGTCTATTGATAACTATCCTGCCCTATGGTCCTTAGCCATTTGGCCTTAGACTAAATCCATATCTGATTGTGATGGATTCTGCTGAGAATTTCTCCACTTTGATTAAGTCTACTTCATCTGAGGTGATTGATATATATATATTATTTTTTATGGATGTTGGTGTTGTTGTGTTTGACCTCTGGTAGTGCCAGCATGTATCCTAAAGGTGTTATTAGATATGAAGAATATACAGTACATTTGAGTGAGGAACATTGAATCTAAACAGTGTTTATTTACAAGAAAACTTCACAATGGGCCTTTAACATATTTGCTTACAGTATGTGCATGTGTATACAATACATGCTAATATATGTGCACAAAGACATGCACACACACTGAAAAATAATCTGCAATCAATGGCAGATGAATGATGAGCTAAAATTCAGGAGTTAAAATTGCTTTTGAATGCATCCAGGCTAGAACAGATGTGTGTGTGTGTGCACGTCCGTGCATGCATGTATGTGTGGGTTTGTGGACAACCTAATATTGTATTTTGCTTAAAAACACACAGCCCGACCATCAATTTATTCCACTTTTTCTAATCAGCAGCAAGGCCAAGGATGTCTCCATACATATTCATGCTGCTCTGGAGACTCAGAGAGACGATACATTTACAGCCCACATTTACCATATTACCCTTAATGTTATTAGACCGGCAAACACAATTTAGCCAAATATAAGTCATACATAAGTAATTTATAAAATGAGACAATATTAATTGTGCGATCGTCATCCGGTTTTAATCCCGTTTGTGTGATAGCACTTCAATCTCTGGAATTGAATGCGCCTGGCTGAATATATTAGTACAATCAATGTATGACTAGATTCTCTGTCATGTGGACACACTGCAAAGCTATGCAGATGTCTTATGAGGAGAGGATATGAGAAACTCTTTTGGGCTAACAAAGCTCTTGATGATCATAGCATATCTGACACAGCATATCTGTCATGTTCACCCTTAACAAGGAAAGAAGGGAAGTAAAAAGAGGGAATATGACTTGTGATGCTAAAAGAGAAGGTTCAAATATCTTTTCTGGGTAAATGGTTGTCCTATGTTTATGAACATTTGACTGTTTAGAGATGCAGAGGCTGTCAACAACCAGGTTTTTTTCCTGATGCTTTTCTATGCATTAGAATCACACCATTTAATTGGCTGCTGAAGAAAGTCAGGTAACTCATAAGTCTGAGATGACTCCACGTGACTTCACATATACAGGTATGTACAGATACGATTAGGGCCTCTATTTAACAGGGACTATTTTTTACTTTAAGTAAATATTAAAATATCAAGTACAATTTTCCTGACTCTCCATTCAAAGTAATTCTCTTCCCTTCCTTTTCTCTTGTTCCCTCTTTTGATCCCCCCTTCCTTCTCCACCCCTTTCCTCTCTACCTCTCTCCTAGCCCCTAGCCGCCTCCCCTCGCCTCCTCTCCCCTCCCTTTGCTCCTCTCTGCCTGGTATTGATTAGAAGGCGAACCTCTAATCTCCTTAAGGTCATTAGGAACACTTAATTAAAACCTAGTTAGAATGCCTTTGTTCAGCCAAAGCAAATTGCAGCTGTTCAAACGCGATTAGTATGATAACGTAAAAAACTTGTCGGCAGGGAAAAATATAAGAGAGGGTCCTTTTTTTGTAGAAATGTTTACACAATTTAAAATGCAGAGCGCTTAAACACACAGCGGAAGCCTAAACTACTGTAGACTTATGCTCCTGCTTCTGCTGTGTGTGTGTTGAGGGGATTGTTTAGATTTTGCTTGTAGGCTTAGCTACTGGAGAAAGCATGTAAAAATGTAATTTAGAACATTTGCTTTAAATTAGCTGTTGTATGGGGCTGAAATGAAACAAGAAAGATTCTAAATAAATAAATAAACAAATCAGAAAAAGGTCAAATATTTCATAACATACAAGATTTTATGAAGACAGTTTTCACATATAAATACTTTAAAATATTGTTTTTTTTTCCGAATATTTCTCAGGACATTCACAGAAGCTAAAGAATAGCCTATGTGGTTTGGTCAGTTTTGCATGTGTTGCTTCATCATTGACACACAGGTCTACATATAATTAGTTATTTCATGCATTACATTTTATAGATCATGCTTTCAATTAACACAACTCCCTATACTTTTATTTTTATGCATTACGTATTATTTTAATATTGTTTTAATGTTATTAATTTTCCCTTTTTGTGGGGCAAAGAGGGTTCTAGATTCCCAATGTTTCAGCATCTCTGTCTCTCTCTTTCATGCACTATTGCAGAAAAGGTTGCAAAAAGGGTTAAAAAAGGTAGGCTAAATAGGCAATATCTAGCATCCCTATCTTTGCAAAACCTAAGCCTATGTGGAGTTAAGTTAAGTAACCTATAGGCATACATAGTATTAACAAGGCTTGCACAATGTTTTACAAAGGCTATATATACGGTAGGCCTATGTGTTAGGCCTAAAAGCATTCGTGTTTGTAAGAGGTAGGCCTATATACAAACAGGTTGTAACTTATGGGTCCATTGTAGACTATGAGAACACAACACTTTCCACAATCTCTAATACCCTAAGAATGAATGTAGGCCTATGAAATATCTCTCCAAACTTCATCATGTTCAGGGTGTCTTGGTTGTTTCAAGCATTGCTATAAAGCATTCCGACCCTAAATTGTGATGTAGCCTGGAAGTTAAAGTAAGAGAGGCTATATAGGCTACTTTTAACCATCATCTAATGATTTCCAACCCACACGCTCCTTGGCCGGAGTTGATCACCGTTGCCTAGGGACGGCAGTCGCGTTCCTCTTCTTGAGAGCCACTTGTCTGAGACCCAGACGCATCACACGTAGGTGGGGGGTAAAGCATTACTACCAGGCAGGGGGTGATTAGGCGATTTGAATCGCATATCAATGTTTTGCTGTCGCGGACCATCTTTAGTATTCTGTAAAAGATGCAGAAGGAATGTTGTTACGGCTGCTGCTTGTCCTCACGTCGATCCCGGCCGCTCAACTTCACGTTACTTTGCTCTCAGTAGTGTAACGTTGCGTCATCGTTACTTTGTATCCTGCCGCCTCGAGCGCTGCTGGCCAGATGGAGGCTCGTGGTAATCTACTTAGCAGCGCGCGCGCCGCTTGTTCTGAACAACAGAGGTAAGACAGAGAGGGGGAAATAGTAGCTTATAGCTTTGTCAAGTTCAGTAGGAGCCCATTGTTGTCATTTAGTTTGTTTCTTTTTTTTCTGTCGCGTGGGCTTGAGTGACGGACAAAATAATACGAGTCATGTTCGGAAAGGACTGTTTTTTCTACTGGAGCGCAGTCTGCTACCGCTGACAGTCAGGTGTGTGGAGAATAACAGGTAGCTTGTTTTGCCCAGACTCAGAGCAACAGGTTGGATGATTCATGCCGATACACTTGAGATGCGGATAGAGCTTTGTGCAGGGAATCCTAAACGACAGGTAACCAAAGCAGCTACCAGATATTTTAGCATGTTACAATCTACATAGATTTACAAATTTGTAAGGCATATTGCAGCCGTTATTAGATAGGCTACACCGCGAGCTTTCCTATGTCCTGACGGACATTGCAGGCAAGAGGGTCCAGGTAATCAACACCATGGATGACTGCCCTGCTGGCCTCTTTTTTTGTGTGTCAAAATGTGAAATTGAAGCTTCTAAGTATTGTAATGAAGAGAGCTTTGGCCTAAGCCTCAATTTCCAACAAACGTATGTGAAAACCTCTTCAGTTGGATATAAAACCGGATGCCAGAGGAAAAAGGGCATGTTTAATTCAATGGAAAATGAAGAAAAGGTGGAAAGCATTGTAGCAGTATCCGTTGAGCTGTGCCTCCATCAAGCTGTACATGATAGTGTAGGCTTTGGCTAGGGGAATAGCCTGCATGGTATTTCACTCTCCTCAGACATGTCTCATGTTGGATTTTGTCTGTCTGACCACGTCTCCCTTTCCTTCTCTCCTCTCTTTTCCCCCTCTAGATTGTGAAATCCTACCTATCATGTGAAGGCTTTGGTTGTGGTTTGTGTCTATGTGTGTGTGTGTGCTAGGGACAGAGACAGCAACAGAGAGCTAAGCTTCGTAGCCTCGCCCTGGGGTCACTGGACTGGAACCATGAAACCATGACAGTCATCACTTATGACTTATCACTCACAAGCGCAGCTGGAAGGCAACATCCCTCTACCTCCGGGAATGTTCCGGAACCCCTGTCGGAGACTCAAGAACCTCAGACCTTACCTGGTTCCCTGGAGAAAGCCATTCCAGAACGGGGCGGGGTCAAAGGCCAGAGATGGATTGAACAGAGAGACGACGAGGGAGGAGTAAAAGCAGGGGCAGCAAAAAGGAAAATAAAAACAGGTGGCAGTAGAGAGAGCATGAATAGTGGAACGGGAGAGGAGCAGTGTCATTTAAGGAATAAATGCAACAAGGAAGTTAGAAAAGACCTAAAAACTGTGTGGAAATGCCTGGAAGTAAAGAACAAGAGCAAGAGGGGTGTCTCTGGGACAGGAGGGGACATGGGGAAGTGGAAGAGGTGGCCTATTTTCCTTTGGTCATTTCACTTGAAAACCATCACTGAAGAAAAAGCGAGGAGAGGGAACAACATGATAAACGGGATGAGCCGGCTGCACATCTTCCTCTGGTCAACTCTCCTCCTCTTCAGCCTTTGTCCGAAAGTCGCTTCATCACAGGTAAGAGTGGCTTTCAAGAGCCAAATGCTTGTTTCAAATTCAAAGACTGTGGACTGGTAATCGTTAACAGGCACTGTGACTCTGTAAGTCATGGCAGTCTGACAGTGAGCCAGCATTTTTCCTACTGTGACATTCCAACATGGCCTATTGAAAACTTAAAAATAATTTATGTAAATACATCTTCAAATATCTCTTTTTTATTTAAATAAACCTGTCCTAATACATTTAAAATGTACTGTATACAGTATGTGTGATGGTAATATATTTATCCACATTATCACAACATATCAAACCCTATTCTCCAATCCAAAGGGTGTTTATTTTATAAAATTATTTAATTTGATTCCCCAAATATCTAAAATGGCAATATAAGCCATTATTGTATCTAGGTGTGTCAGGTTGCTGCCACCACAAGCAATTCAAAAGTGCCAGGAGACCCAGAAGAAAAGGCCTAATACCTTGCTATTCCATCTTTATTCTTAGGGACATTTCCCACACATGGAGAACATTGCTGCCTTCAAACCCATGTCCACCTTTCCGGCCCGCTCCACCTGTGGGGGTCCAGAGCGGAGCAGCTACTGTCAGTCACCGTCCTCCCACACTGACCTGATGAGATGCTATCACAACTTGTGTGTTCAGGAGTGTCCCTATAGATCCTCTACCCCTCCATATGCCCCGCTGCTTCTGTCTGCACACAGGTAAGGGAGCTCAAATTCATAGGCATGTGTTTTAGGAGACTTTAACTGTTTGTCATGACCTCTGAGCTTACAGTCCATGCAAAACATTTAAAAAATCTTAATGGTGGAGTCAGCGATTCTGGAGAATGCTTGTTAACAAAATCACTTTAGTCAAAATCATTGAATATTGTCTCACGATCCACTCCCTGTGTGTGTGTGTGTGTGTGTGTGTGTGTGTGTGTGTGTGTGTGTGTGTGTGTGTGTGTGTGTGTGTGTGTGTGTGTGTGTGTGTGTGTGTGTGTGTGCGTATGTGCGTGCGTGCGTGCGCAGAAAATAAATCCAGTGAGAATATACAGCCTTGGCTCTGTAAATGGGCATGTACAGTATCTAGCGCAGGTGGGCCCCTTTTGTTTACATACACTTAGTTTACATACCAGTTTACACAGCCTATGGCTGTGTATTAACTCTGGATTATTTATTTTAATTTATTTTTACATACGTACAGGTAGCGGATCGTGAGGGGATATTCAATGATTTTGACAAAAAGTGACTTTGACAACAAGCTTCCTCCAGAATTGCTGACTCCACCTTTCACTTAGCTATTGCGATATGTTTGGTGATCACATAATATATCTCATATAACATTTATTGTCTTTTGTCATTATTGCATATATTTGAAAGTGATTTAAAAAAATGCCTCATGGGAGAAAATATTGACATACTTGATTCTACTAGGGGGATCTGTGTTACTGAAGACATCGATGACACTCGTCCTGGGACTCAGACAGAGACTGGAGCCACTAGCAGTTCAAAGGTGCTTTCTGGTGGATCCAGTAGTGTGCTGTTTGAGTCAGTCCAG
Source organism: Ammodytes marinus (assembly GCF_949987685.1). Taxonomy (NCBI): domain Eukaryota; kingdom Metazoa; phylum Chordata; class Actinopteri; order Uranoscopiformes; family Ammodytidae; genus Ammodytes; species Ammodytes marinus. The sequence continues at coordinate 25,513,698 of NC_137230.1, read as the reverse complement.
AACGGATGTCTGGTCTCTCCCCCGTCACAGACACTAGGAGCGCAGGGCTCCCTCACTCTGGCATTGTGGATTAAAACAAGCTCTCCTGGAGAAATGTGAGTTTAAAGTTGGTCATTTCTAAGAAACTTACTTTTGCTATATTTGGAATTGAATTGATTACTAATGCAACATTAGATACAATACACGTGTGAATTATAACATATATAGATAGGTATGTGATGGATGAATGATTCTTCACTAGCTATTTTACCAGCTTTACTAAATAGCCCGGCATTTTTCTTTGTGTACGACACTTGATGCAGTGACATTTTCTAAGTTGAAAAATCCGATTTTGATGGAAGACAATGTCCTACTTTTTATCTTGATTTTAATCATCACAGCATGTGAGTCATTATGAACACTACACAACTAGAAATGCTTCAGAGAGTTATAGAGAGAAATAACAATATTATGTTATATCCAGCAAGATCTGTTGATACTGCACTGCTTAGAGAAATGGCTCACTATAGCCATGGTCATATGTCTTGTTAAATAAATCTACAGCTCGTATTGCCTACTTGGAAGCATGCTAGGTCTTATTCAGCTATGCTCTTTAACACTGGGTCATAGCTCAAGTATCCACAAGCTGGGGCTTGAATACATTTGTTGAAAATATATATATTTAATATGTAAAAAGGCAAGTTAACAGTTGCAGAAGAAATGGCAGTCAGACCATGTAAGAAATCCAGAGGGCTTAAGGCAGACAAGCAGCTGGTCATCAGAACAGGTACATGTAGGCAGAAGGTAGTGATGGCCGTTGGGCAGGTAAGGAAGGCAAGGTCTGAATGGACAAGGAGAGGTTAGTTTAATACAAGGTTTAAGTACAAAAGCATCTGAAATAAATGTATAATAACAATTTCATTACAAAACAAATGATCCAGAAACAATGGTTTTATTCTTTAGACCTTTTTATTTAGATTTAATTAGTGTGGCGTTTGTAAGATGGCGATTATTTTGTTGTCCATCTGTCTCACAGTCACATTAAAAGAACTGGCTCTAGTTTGATGCCCAGGGCGGTTACCTATTGTGAACATGTCCTCTCATTCTCTATAATGCTCCTTGATCTTTTCAGAGTAGTTCCCCTACTTCCTTGTGCATGTATTGTGACAATGTCAGGGTTCTTGTAGCAATTCCACTTTATCTGAGAAGATCGAAGAGAAAACAAATAGCGACGCAGTCAAACAGATTAAAGTGTTTTATTGTAGTGGTTTTAAGAGGATATACTAGATCAAAATCATTGGAACCTCTGTGGCAGTTTAAAAACAGTGAAAGACAAATACATGGGAAATAATCAAACATTTGTGAGTCACAATAACTGTTGTGCATCAGAGTAGTCCAATATAATCCCATGTGCCAGATGAAATAAAACTCTTTGCTGGAGTGGAAGCCCATCGCTGCTGTGTTGCAGCATATGTTCAAATGTCTGCTCCGACAGGATATCTAATATAATTTCACTGAAAACAAAGTGAAAGCCCCGTCTGTGATATTGATCTAATGACATGAAGCAATCAGATCAGGTCTGGTCAGTATCACTATCAGGAAATGTCTGCCTGTCATGTCCTACTTAGACATGTTGTGTGTGAGAGACGGGATGAAAGTGCGCTGGTATGTTTCAAGCAGGGCTGGGATGGTGCAGAGTTTCACAGTCTCAGATCAGCTTGCAATCACACGCACGCATGCATGCACGTACACACACACACACACACACACACACACACACACACACACACACACAGATCAGTTGGCTTTGGCAACCCTAGCTCCTCCAGCATAAAACAACACTTAAGGTAGATTTCTCAAACAATGGGGGATGCTTTTGTCATTTAACTAAAAATAGGCTAAACAACATACATGACGCCTTGGTATGTATTTTCATTCTGAGTATTTGTTAGGGACATGTTGCTTGTGAATGCTTTCCAGTTGGATGGCGCATGCAACTGAAGGGCCAGTGTGCAGGTTTTGGATAGTTGGTGCCTATCTTTGTCAGGTGTTTGAATGGTTTGGCCTCTCATACCAGGGGCCTGTTTCAGGTAGCTGGTTTTACATACTCTGGGTTTAACCCTGCGCTCTGAGTTGGTAAACTCAGAGCGCAGGGTTGATAAGCAACTCTGGGTTTTCGGTTTCAGAACAGTGGATCAGCGTTGGGTTTATCAACTCTGAGCGTGTTCACTCTGGGTGGAGCGTGTGCATAAAAGCCATCGTCAATGGATCGCTGATAACATGATTCACCATGGAAACAGAAGAAACAAATGATTGATCCTCCCACTTCTCCACTTCTCAAAAAAGAAAAAAAGAAATCTCCGCTCCTCCCACTAGAGTTAGAAATATTAACGAATGAGCTTATGGTAGCCTATGGAGAAGAATTAACGGGATATTGTCTCATAATTCTGATCTAATCTCCTTGGCAATTCAGAAAAAAAAACAGAGCAAACATTTTTTGTCAAGAGAATAATTTCGCTTCCGTATGAGAAGCCATAGTCTATTTTAAAAAGTTACGCATATCAGCTGTAAAGTAATAAAGCTGGCGCGGCACAGCATTGCTGCTGACAGTGTTTTTTATTTGCTGTATAATATGTTGGCAAGGTATAGTCTAATAGCCTACTGTGCAGCAAACAGAACAGACTGTCGCTTCTTTTAAATGGGGAGTGAAAGACATTAACGTCAAGACACATTAGGTGACAGTTTCCATTGAAGAGCCTGATTGATTTATTACCAGATCCATTTTCCTCAAGTGATCACAGTTTAAATTATTATATCATATTATTATATTATTTATATTCATATTAGGCTATTTAACGAGGCTCGTCTGTGACTTTAGGATCGCAGAAGTGAACTGTAACGATCGCGTGCAGCCGCAGCGTTACATGAATCCACCTGACATAAATCTGTTCAGTGGCACAGATGTTAAAAAGCATACAATACAAATAGGTTTATTAATCTGAATGTAGAGCATGTCACGATGTGTAAGGTGGCCGCCTATATGAACGGACCGAGGGCTGAGAACAAGGCTACTGATCAGATAAATGATTGGTCAAACGTAAAATCATCAGGAAATGATAAAAACATCCCGATGGAGATTTCTATAGAGTGATTTTGCTTCAAACTGTACAGGGACGCGTGTGACAGTGACACTCTTTCTTCAGTCGGAGCTGCAGCGTAAAGTGAAAACAAACTCGGGTAGGTCTAACCACCTACCGAGCAGGTTAGACCCACGGCGTATGTTGCCGCAGTAACTGACTCTCGGTTGCACTGAACCTGCTACCTGAAACTGAAAACCCAGAGTTTCCACAAACTCAGAGCGAACAAACTCTGGGTTGCCTCAAAACCAGCTACCTGAAACAGGCCCCAGGTAGCTGTATGAACAGTGCACTTTTCACAACCAGCTATACTAGGCTCTTCTTCAAATGAAGTTGGGCAGTGAGTCGGCGACTCTCTGGGTGTAACCTGTCTTAGAGCAACACAGGTTGCATGTACTGTATATTGTAGTAACTCAGTTAAGTTTGACAGAAATCAAATAACTCCTTAAATGTCATGCTTCCATTTTGTTTATGAAGATCACTGTCTGGGAATTCAGATGACAGACCAGTCTTGTTGTCTTGGTCAGCCGAACATGACACCTGTCATGCTGAATGCATCTGAATGGAAGGAATAAGTCTCCCCCTCTCTCTCTGTCTGTTGCTGTTGTTGGCTATCAGTCTTTTGTTGTAGGCAGATGAAAGGAGGTCTCTATCCTCACCTCTGTCCATCTCTCCTCACCCCTTTCTCTTTGTCTCCCTCTCTCTCTGTGATTTCACATCCCTCCCCTCGTCTGAACAATGAACAGAGCCAGCCACCTGTTCTTACAAACTGTACTTTTGGGCTTCACTTCCAGGGACTGATGATGAAGATATGCTTATACTATTTATTTGAGGTTTCCCATTTTGAATAGACATTCATTTTAGGTTGGCTACATGCACTGGACTTTGGTGGCATTTTACATGTTACAATTATCACAAGCCTTATGCTTTGTTTTACTTTATTTTTTTTATTAATTCATTTTTCAAGCTAAAATTCCAAAAGTTTACTGATCCCAGCTTCTGTTATTTGTGTATTTGCTGTTTATCTCAGTATTCAGTCATTTAAAACTTAATATCGTGGGATTTTTAATAGTTATTTGGAAAGAAAAATCACAGTTTTTTTTGTTTCGAACAAGTGATTAATCAAATATATATATATATTTATAATAGATGTATCAGAGGCTAAAACACCTTTTCGATAAAGAATTTTTTTTATTCCAGTGTATAACATATGTAGTTAAGTTACCAACTTGTATTAACCTTCTTGTTGCACCTATTATCTTAAGTCTATCTTCTATCTTTTTGTCTCACCCCACAAGCACACACACACAGACATACATACAGTCTTTTCTCATGCATACATCCATCTGTGATTTATAGGGTATGCGGCCCTGGGTTCATAAAAGCCATGATTTCCCATAAAATGTCAGTGATGGTGGTTAATATGACACGTGGAGGGTGTGTGTGTCATTGTCTGCACCCAGTGTAGCTAGCAATCATGTAAAATATTGATATTCCATGTGTAAATGTCAGAATGAGAGACTGTGTGTAGTTATGCTCAACTCCATTGCTATTGAAGTTAGCTCTTCCTTCAGAATTTTGAGTAAAGCTATACCAAATAATCACTGAAAATTGTTCAAATGGAGTTTTCTGGATGGTCTATTGATGCTGAATAAATTGGGCTCCTGTTCCTGTGTGTGCTTTTGATTCCCTCAGGATGCTGCTGGAGAAGAGCTCAGGGGAGCGCTTGTTATTTTCTGTGACAGTGTCCGAGCATGCCATAACCCTGCGTCATGGTCAGCCCACCAGTCAGGAGGTCAGCTTCAGAACAGAGGGGAGACTTAGACTGGAGAAGTGGACACACCTTGCTTTGCAGGTAAGCAATGTCAAGGGTTTGCTGATCCCGGCAATGGTATGACTGCCCTGTTACTGTAAGCATAAGCATGCCATGGCCATTCTCTATTTGCATCCATAGGTGTGTTTGCCCTCGTGAAATTCAATTAGTCTACGTTAGAAGCACTATCATGTTTGTGTGTACTCATACTGTAGTTGTGAAAACAAAACAGTCTCTGTTTCACAGACATGCTGTCTCTAGCTTCTTCTCTGTCTGTGTTTGTCTAAACTAGGGGTAATTATACTGACAAACATCTGCGTAGGCATAACATCAGCCAAATACACAGACAACATTACACAATTGTATATCCTGTTTGGAAAGCTAAATGCAAAACTCCTGGAACATTTGAATTCTTTTTTTTTAACTATTTTAATTATGTGGTTAAATGATATAACAACATTGAACTTTGTCATCTTAAAAGCCCTGGTTTGTTCAAGTGCACTTATTTGGTGTTTTCTTTCCTTTTTTTGATTCTTCAAAAGAAATTGACCTAAGTGGTACATTAACCTGACATTTGAGAAGGCCTCAGAAGTTAGAAATACAAGATGGTCATGGACAAAAACAGGCTTTCATTTGCTCTGGTCATTCTAAAATGGCAGCTAGTGAAGTGGAGAAAGGCCCTGTGTGTGTGTGTGTGTGTGTGTGTGTGTGTGTGTGTGTGTGTGTGTGTGTGTGTGTGTGTGTGTGTGTGTGTGTGTGTGTCTTGTCCGTTGAAGGGTATCATTTTACAGATTTCTCCATTGGACAATCTTTCTCTTTCAGCATCTCTGAATGACACAGGGCAACTACGAGAGAAAACACGTTACCTGGCAAGAATTTTCATGGGCCTTTTTACATTTTGTCGATCTCTTTTATTGCCTTTCTCTAGCACTTACAAGCGCTATGACACCACACTAATAATGACACAGCATAACAATAATAATGACCCGTGATGGAATTCATTCTCAAATGAAATCCATGTCTTCCCTGATAAAACAAACACAAATGTACCATAGTGGTGGTTGTAAAAAGTTGTATATGGTAAATTAGAAAAAGTTAAAAAAATCATCAATGTTCCATTTGTTGTTTTAAACCAAAGTGCTTTACTGTGAATAAGAAACCAGATGATATGAGGTTAGGGCCCTTTGAAATCATTGTTCTTTCTTCCCAAATACGATTTTTTTCCTTCACATTTTTCTAAACTCTGTCAGTGTTTTTACTTGTTTTTATTATGTGTTGGTTTATTAGTTGTCAGCTGTATCTGTATGTGTCCAATCAACAGTATCAATTTATAAAACAGCTTATCACCTGAGTCCTATAAGTCATTCTGATCAAATTATGTTTACAGAAATCACTTTTTTATTTTGTCACCTCGATTCAATCAAAGTATGGCTTTAAATGAGAGAAAGTAGCAGGTAGATAATACATAATATAGTACAGTGGTTCTCAACCTTTTTTGAGCAAACGCCCCCCTAACCTTACCGAGATACTCTAGCGCCCCCCCCCCCCCAAAAAAAAAAAAAAAACACACAAACACAAACACACACACGCACTGTGATTGACGTTCCGGGCGAACAGAGAGTTGATGGTGGGCCGTCTTGAATGTTGATCCCTCAGAGACTTAAAGTAGGATGGATCTTTAGCTGATTTTTCGGGATGTTTTTTCACTAAATGTTCCTGTAGTCGCGAGGGTTTCATGGCCTCATTAGAGAACACCTGATCGCAGAGCAGGCACATTGGTAAAGTGGTGTTCATCGGTGACGGGATAAATCCATAACTAATGTAATTGGCATTGTACTGCCGGCACTTTTTCTTGCTATCCGCCATGTTTGTTTATGTTATGTTATTAAAGTTAATTGTGTACGTTTTCATTGGTTGTTGAACTGTTATCCCGCGAACTAGCGCTCATGACGTAGCTGTGCTTTGCTGCTGTCATAGGGCTGCTGTACAGGGCTTCAGTGAGCCTCTCGCGGTGCACAGTGTTTAGTATATCGTCCCTCTCCAACAGGGCCGCTGCTACGCTTTTGGATGCCCTAAGCAGAAATTGTCAGTGATGCCCCCCCCACCCCCCCCAAAAAAAAAAAACACCCAGAAGCTCGCGTCCGCAGGGCGCGAGTGAAATTTTTTTGCCATTGCAAGATCTCTGCGACTGCTTTTTGGCACATTTGCCAGCATTTACTAACAGAAAGAACAGCTTAACTTGTGAAAAAACTGCCTTTGCAAAGGAATTGAGTGATAGGATCATAGACTGATTATGAGATAATGGGCCCCTGGGCTTACACTCTTAAAGGGCCCCCCACTTGTCCCTATCCAGTCAGGTACACTGAATTTTCTACACGGATACATACAATTAATGGCAAAAACATATTAAGGAAGTCAGTGTTTCCCACAGGATCTTGGGGTATTGTTGGAGCGAATTTTTTTTACCTTTTTAAAGTAAAATGCATCAATCTGGTGCACTTTGTGAGGAAATTTTAGAGACTAGAGAGATATCAAATCCTGAGATGCAGAAGGAACATTATTTTTCAGATTTTTCTTAAACAGGTAGCACTCTTTACTCTGCAACTGTAAAAACAGTAGATTGGTCTGCAGACCCATGTTCTATGATGGAGGGGCCCATTTCAACAGGTAAAGGGTGGATATGAACAATTTAGAATTCACACATATAAAGTTTATTTGTGTATGTGTGAGGGGGCCTTCAACCCCCTTAGACAGAGCTACTAATGCTGTTGTTTTTAACTTGCTTTTGTATTTCTCCCCTAGGGGCCCATGATGATTTCTATCTTGTTACATTTTAATGAGTACTTATATTTAGGCTATTCCTTTTTGGACCCTGTTATTGACATCAGTGACTGAGCTCTTTGACTATGCAACATGAAAAGTTACTATCAGTATCTCTGGCTAAGGGCCCCCCTGAGCCCTTGGGCCCCTGGGCCTGTGCCCGGTGTGCCTGTGCAGTAATCCACCCCTGGATAGGTTACACAATTAAGAAAAAACAACGATGGGCCTGTTCATAACTAATTTATATATTTTTTGTAATGTAATGATTATCATGAACTTTAAAAAAAAAAAAAAACTATTTTGGGGGGCCCCCGGACCATCTCTTTTTCCTTTTTAATAAAAAAAATAAAAAAAAAATAAAAAAAATAATAATTATAATTTTTTTTTTTTTTGGGGTGCCCCCCCAGGAACTTGGTGCCCTACGCAGTCTGCGTACTCTGCGTATAGGGAGCGGCGGCCCTGCTCTCCAACATATGAGGGTTGTGTCTTTAACATGGTTCTGCTTGTGTGTTAGTTAACTCCATGCTTTGGCTGATTACTCTGTGTTTTCTCCACCTAAGAGACAATAGTTAGTTTAAGTTTGAATCTCGCTGCGCTAGCATTAGCATTAGCAATATCAGTAAACGTCATTATACTAGTCTGTGATTGGCTGATTCCTTTGCCGCTAAGGCTTTGATTGGCTGGTTGTTCTGACTCAAAGACCTCTGATTGGCTGTCTGCAGAGCCTTTTCTTTTCTAAGGCTGTGACAGTCAGCAGAACATTGGAGAGAATAGTTAAAAAGAGGTCGAGGGGTTAGAAACATGAAAAGTTAAAATAGGCTGTTTATTTCAGGTAACCTATTTTTGCAGTCAAAATATTTATAAGATTTTTAAGAAAGTTTAAAATATATTTATTAAAAAAAAAAAAAATTATTAAAAAAAAAAAAAAAAAAAAAGCTCTTGTGTCCCAGCCTGGTCCCAGCGCCCCCCTAGGTTGTACGAACGCCCCCCAGGGGGCGGTACCGCCCCCGTTGAGAAACCCTGATATAGTACATCTGTGTAACTGTAGTTTGATTCAAAGCATGATTTAAGGCTAGAGGGGCAAACGTGGAAGTTATACATGTTGACCTGTACCAAGGAAAAATATTGTGCCTTGCCAGAAAATGTAACTTGACAGTTTAGTTTACTTGCTGGCTTATTGGTGTTGATGCCTGGTACATTAATTTAGCCGCCCAATGTGTTGTTGGCTAAATGTAGTGTTGCTGATGGCTCAATTGCTAGCAAGCATGTGTGTGCCCTGCAGGGATCAGGTCTTTATATACCTCTAAGTACAGTACCTATGTGTGCTTTACATGTCCATGTAGGCGTGTAAAAGGTAAAGCCTGCATTGCTAAAAGTGTTTTGCATTGGTGTGCCCTGGAGGTCTTTTTTAAACTTTCTGTGCGTGTTGGTTCATTCTTACGAATCAGTCTGTGTTTCGTTTAATGGCACGGTGATGTGATCTGCTTTGACCATTCAGAAGAATAACATAATCATCCTTGACACTTAAACACCATTCACTTTCTCATGCATGCACACATACTTACTCTGTTACTCAAACACACAGATACACACTCACAGTTCAGTGGTAATTTGTGGCAGGCTTGTCAGCCACAATACAGACATATTACCCCATGAAGGAGCTGGGTAATTTGGGAACCTTTCTTGCACACACACTATTCACACACACACACACACACACACACACACACACACACACACACACACACACACACACACACACACACACACACACACACACACCAGTCATCTGTCGGTTTGAAAAGATCAAACCAACGAAAAAGACAGTCAAAAGGAATACGGGTTTCCAAGTGCCAGAAGCAATTCACACAGGTGTGCGCACATGCACACGCACACACACACACACACACACACACACACACACACACACACACACACACACACACACACACACACACACACATGCAAACGGTGCCAGGAGCGAGGTGCTGTAGGGATGCTGGTGCTTCCTAGGTAGTTGTCTTATCTGATTATGGTAACGATGTAGAGAATAGTGGAGAAAAGGGTAGCCTGAGGGAGGGAGGGACTGAGAGAGGAGTAGAGACAGGGAAAGTGAGGGATGTGGCTCAGTGTGGTTAAAGGATGGTTATGAAGTCAGTTTTACTATGGCATTCACCCTTCTGTACATTTGTGCAGAATGTATTACTCATCTGTAGCTGTTACCTCTGCTCTGGATGAAGAGTGTATGGTCTAAACTGGTGTAGACTGGTGGTCTGATGATCTTTATGTAACTAATTAACTAAACTTCTTCTCTTGGTGGGCTTGTTTTCTCTTCTCTAAAATGCCTCTCCATACCTTGACTGCATCAGGACAGTTCTGAGACCTTGGACTCTAGTTTTTCAATCGTTCGGGAGGGAAACACATTGGTTCCCGCGGCTTCCTGTGTTGGCTCTAAATCATTTTTAGATCAATTGAGGAAATGTATTGTGTGTGTGCAGCTTCATTTGTATGTATTGCTTTTTGTGCTATTGTATTATTCTGGTGAAATGGGGAGGAAAGAGAAAAAATATAAAATGCGGAAAAACTGTAAAAGAGTTGAAGATGTATTTTACGTCCTAAGGGAAATCCAGAGGCAGGTGTCAGTGTAAAGAGGAACGTAGAGGTGAAGAGAAAGAAGTGGCAAAAAGAGACAGCAAAAGATGGAAGGAAGAGAAAGGAAGGGAGATTTAAATAGCTTTTGAGTACTATCTTTTGGAGTAGCAGTGATTGACTGGGTGCCTGGAGGACCCCCAGAGGGGTCCGTCTGTTATGGCTGGGGCAAATCAGCATTATCGGATGAGGCAGTGGCAGGGACAACCAGTCACACTGGTCCCATCACGACTCAACACGGCAGCATGAATGTTTAACACTTATGTGTTCACATAGACATGGCACGCTTTTTCTTTCTTCTGCTGTTAAACACATGAAAACATCAGTGATGTACGTACTGCCTCCACACACACACACACACTCACACACACACACACACACACACACACACACACACACACACACACACACACACACACACACACACACACACACACACACACACACACAACTGGTTGCTTCTTTCAGCTGGCTCGAACCTATTGCTAGAAACATAAAAGAGATTTGTGTATTTGTATTTAGTGCAGGGACTTCTGCTACTGTAATTGTTACTATCTAATATCTACTATGCTTCCCAAGACCCTGATAGCTCTTCTGCTTCACTTCTTTGATTTTAGACATTTTGACTGCCAACTTGTACTGAATTTCATAATTTGCTTAGATTTGCATAATTTGCTTAAATGGAGCTGGAACTACAGCTGTGGACCAAGATCTAATGTGTGTGTGTGTGTGTGTGTGTGTGTGTGTTTATGTACAAGTACAGGTGCTTACAATTTGTGTGCATGGATGCAATTTTTGTGCATGTTTGACTTTGTGCATGTGCAGTGCATACAGTATGTTTATGTGTGTATGTGTGGTTGTGTGCATGTGTGTGAAGGTGAGGCAAGGTTGTTAATGTAGGGGTGAAGCGTACACCTCTAAGGTAGCTCTCTGCTTGCTGCCACAGGAGGCAAAAGGGCATGAGACTGGCATCAATTACAGAGTGAGAGTGAGGGCGCGAAAGGTGTGTATCTGGTGGGGTTCCAGATTTTCTGTCTTTAAATTAATTAATTACTTAATTTTACATCATTGGTTCATGCCACTGTGCAGATCTGGTCCAGCTTGATAGTGAGAGCAAGGCATTTACACGGCCAGGGTTAGGGGTTTCATTCCCAAAGGAGCTATGAGATATGAGGGCTAAAAATGTATGAAGCAAGGGTGTTGCAAGGGGCTTTGGATAAAAGATCCACCAAAGAGCATATGTTATGTTGACCTGCTATTTCTATCCAGGCTAAAGAAGAAGTGGCATAGCATAGCTTAGTAACCATTGCGAACAAAAGACGGCTAAAAAATAAACATAATATTGTAAAAAAGGAACTGATGTTCCTACCTAGTTGTAGAGTTATGCACTGACCTGAAACTGAGACGTGTGTCTTAAAGACCAGAACAGACTTAAGGTGTGGTACTGCCAGATTTAAGAAACCCAACTTGACACACATTGACACAAACTGTTGCAACAGAGATAAGGATGCACTAGTCTGATCCACTTATATTTGACACTGACAATGAACTTTAAAACGGATTTGGTCGTGTTGTCTCCAATCCACATTAAGTTCAGTTTCTCCTTAAATGCCTTTAATAAAATACTGTGTTGAAACTAAGGGTGGGTATTGGTTGGGTTTTTTTCCGATACCGTTTACTACTTGTTTTTTTTAAACGGTTCCGGTTCTTAAACGGTACTTCAAACGGTACTTTGAAACCTCAAAAAATGCCAATGTCAAAAAACAATGTCCCTTTATTTCCAGTGCCAAATTGAACACAATTAATAAATAAACACACACACACACACACACACACACACACACACACACACACACACACACACACCATGGACTGAAATGAAGTTGTATTCAGGAATGCAAAACCTATGGATTCACCAAATAAATGCCATTCTATAGCCTATATCCTATATGCTATGCTCAGAGACATAGCAAAGAAACAGCCAAATTTAAGTATGGTGTGGTAGCATGTGTTTTAGTTGATTATAATTTATTTTCAGTATTTTCAAGGAATAATTTTTTTTTAAATGTGTCCACCTTCTGTCATTTATCTTTCCGTTCCTACAACAATATACAGAGAAAATGGGAATTTCTTAGGCCTGTTTTGAATAGTAGAATTAATAGTGATTAATCCACAACATCCCGTGATCAATCTGATTAAAATGTTTAATCGTTTGGCAGCCCTAATAATTAAATTTGAAAATAACTAGACTGCAGCTTGACCAGAAGCAGATACTTAAGGCACCAGAATGGTCAAAATCCAACCCAAAACCTGGTGCATTTAAGCCTAGTTACAGAATCTTATTTCTGCCTGTGTCTCTCTACTCTTTCAGTGTGATACTGTAAATGTTCCCCCTTCCCTGTATGCTATCATGAAATACTCTTTTTTTGTTCAATGGCAACCCTCTTTGCTTTCTGCTCAGAGAAAGAAAAAGTCTTGGAGACTTATGGTCTTTATTAAAAGGTTGGTGTCACCTTATATATGTCCCAACTCTCTCTCTTTTTCTCTTTATCTTTTGTCTCTGCTTTTTTTCTTGGAGATGGTCCCCCCCCTCTGCCTCGTCTATCTCTCATTCCCTCCCCCCCTTTCATTGTCTCTCCCCCTCCACCGTCTTTGTCCTTCCCTCTTTTTCTCGCATTTTCCCTACACACACTCCCTCTCCCTCCCTCTCCATCTCCCTGGGGACAATTTTCTTTTCTTAAATAAACTGTCATAGCTAGTGTTAAAATATGGGCCGTACATGGGGTGAGCGCGGCAAGGCAAAGGCATGGGGCCCTGGGCTGGTATAAAACATGGATAATATGCTGTGAGAGGTAATTGTATCTTTTAGCACTGAGATGAGTAGAACAAATGTGTCTCCTCTCCATCCTCCCTCTCTCCCTCCCTCTCTCTCTCTTTATTCCTTGTCCTCCTCTTCCTATCACTTCCTTGACTCACTGCAGCCGTGCTAATATGATAGAGAGAATATTGGCTGTACATCAGAGCTGCTAACTGTTCATAGTGGGGTAAGGGCAGGTGCGGAAGGGGAGAGAGAGGACTGAAGAGGGCGGGAGAGGCTTGGATGGGGAATAACAAGGAGAGGAAGAGAGATAACAGGAGAGAAAGATGGTGTAAGAAAGAGAGAGGGAACGGTGACATTATGCCTGGAGATGCAAGAAGTAACACTTCACTTGATGATCTCTCGCTTGTAAAAGACAGGGATATCTGGGAATGTCCAGCAAGCTGGTTAAGGAGGAAATTGGAGAAGTGGACCTGGATCTGTCTTGACACAGCCGGCCAAAATAAGTCATTAGCCCTTCTTGGTGCTCCTTGGTTACTTGGTTCCTTCCTTCCTTTCATTCTCAGTCTTCCTTCTGATTTCCCCCCAATGACAGCTTTACTGGCTGTAAAATGAGGTGTGTTATCAGTGAGCGAGGTGACAGACACAGGGCAACACATCTGGAGAAGAGGGTCTGTGTGAGAGAGTTTGGTGAGGCGGGATGCACGGGGGCTGAGACAGTTGAGTCAGGGATTAGAGGAGGTTAAAAAAGAGGTGAGGAAGAGCAGACAAGCATGAGAAGAACAACACAAGAGGGGAAGGTCTGAGAAAGCAAACAAAAGATGGTTGAGCATAGTTCAACAGAGGAGAGCTGCGATGTGGGGATGAAAAGGAGAGATAGAAGTAGAGGTAAAGGAACTGAGAACCTAGGAGGTTAGAGGTGAAGATGGATTGGAAGATGTTGAAAAGTTAAGCATAAACTATGATTTACCTACAATGACATACTTCACAAAAAGTCTAAAGAAGGACACAAATTGGAGAAATCTCAGGAAAAGCAGCAGAGGATGGATCCCTCTTTCAAGATGTCCAGACATGTATGTACGTATGTATGTACAGAGCAGAAAAAAGGGAGGGAACAAGAGAAGATAGGATAGACAAGCAAAGTAATATAATACTGACAGATAACAGCAGAGGAGCTGATCAGATGAGGGTGAACTTGTGAGGATGAGAAACATATGAAGGATGGGGGGGGGGGGGGGGTTACCCCTAACCCCAACACCAACAAAGGGTATCATGCATTCACACAGTTCACACATACACAAACACCTATATAATCCTGCAAGTAGGCTTGAACTGCTTTAGCACTTAATACACTAATCGGACGACAGTAAAATATGTATCTAGAATTGGTTTCTAGTATAAGGCATCCCTAAATTCCCTCTCAACTACTTTGACCTTAAGCTGTCACAAGCAGCTAAGATAGCCCTTCTCCACATTCACGTACAATATTATATTTAAGTCTGACACTGTCAACTGCCACATGTCAGATGTTTCGGAAATGCCTGACTGTTTAGAATAATGAGAACCTTTTAGGTACATTACATTTCTGTGTTAACCTCTACTGGACCCTGTATATGAAAGCTATAATGTTGTTTACATCGCTTATCATTTATATTCAAATGACACAGACTTGCATTTTGTGTTGATTTTGGTTTTAATTAAACCATTAATCAATTATATCCACTTCAAATACAGAAGTCTACCTCATTAATAAACCTGCTGTTCTTTGCCCGTTACAAAAGTAATAGTTTCTATATCATACTGTTATATTTCAGAATAAGTATTGTTATTTATTTTCTCTGAACTTTTTACTTTTGTAGCCCAGAAAGTGAGCTTAGAAGAAACACTGCTGTCCACACTGTGTACTGAGCCATGGCTTGGCATGAGTGTGAAAATCGAGAAGAGCTTTAGTCAAAATGCCATTCTACAGATTACTAAAAGCTTTCCCACTCAGGGTTTCCCTGGGCATTTAGAGAGGCTTAGGTGGTAACATTGCCAGTGGGGTTTCTGTTGGACAGGGAAAGGGTTCTTGAAACTCCCTAAGAGCACAGACACCTTTAGTTGAAGAAAATAGTTTAATAAGGAGACAAGAAAACAAAGAAGACGTACAAAATATGTCATGGTAAATTTCATTTGACAGACAGTTAAACATGTAGCACGTCCTGTAGGTAGTGATGTAGTACATTCATATTTCTTTATCCATCAGTTTGGTCACAGAACAGCAAAAGTCATAATAATATGGAAGTTAAAATTGACATATGTAAAATGGTGTTTGTGCCCCTTGATTTGAGGCTTTGTGAGAATGTTGTTGGAGAAAACCGTGGCCAATGGGGCCAGGTACTAATGGAGCCATGAATGGTGGCAGAGACCACAGGTGGTGCAGGGGTTAGATTCAATATCCAATCTGGTCCAGGACTGAACCCTGCTGAACCCATCTCTTCTTCCAGTAATACTTATAGGCTATATTGTAGCTCAGTGTACATCTGAAAATACATGCAGTGAATGTGCCTTAAAGTTGCTTCCTTTCCTCTGGACTTCATGGACATTGTCCAAATGAGACTAGTTATCAACTCACAAAATGATTTAACTCCTGGTCCTTTTTTCCCCTCCGATCTCAAAGAACGGTGAAGTTACACTGGCTCACAGAGACATTTCATTTTCATTTTCCTTTATTTAACCTCGAAAGATCAATTGAGGGGTGACCCTCTTTTACAATGACGTCGAGTTTTGACAAAGTGAGGTAGAGGAAAGAAGCAGGTAAAAACACAGATGGACGTGGAAAGGGAAAAGTGAAAGGAAAGTGTTTGTGAACGCTAACAAAGGGGAGTTGGCTGTGTTTCAAAAGGGCGCATGGCGGCTAAGGAGGATGAAGCGCCTCAGGATTCATTTACATCAGGCCTGACAACTGCCTCACATCTCCCCAAGAGCCACACAGCTCTGGCTTAGAGATTCCTAAAGAGGGCCCTTCTTCTAGCTCCTTCTCTTACAACCGCTCTCGGACTTCTTTTTCTCCCTCCCTCTCTCGCTCTTCTGCTCTCATGCGCTTGCCAGTCTTCAATCAGCCATCATGAAAGTGTCTGTCTGGGCGTCTTAACTATCCTCTGAGAGGCAGGCACTTGTCTGGGCCTGCCTTCATCCCCTAAAGGGCTTTTTTGACTTGGACTTATTTCCCTCCTCACACCTTTTCAACTTCCCTAAAGAGCTGACAACAAGTGAGAGCGACAGGGCAAGATAAACATGAGGCAAAGAGATAGGATGGAAAGATGAGAGGGGGAAGAGAAAGTAAAGATTGTTGTGAAAAATATCGCGCAAGAGAGAGAGAGAGAGAGAGAGAGATAGCAAGATAAAGAGAGAAGGAGCAAATGAAAACAAGGTGACGGTAAGTGAAACACAGGAAAATGGTTAAGGAATCAAATGACCTCAGGAGCAGGAGAAAGGACGAAGCAAGAAGGACCAGAGCAGAAGAGAGACAGGAATGGTGAAGGAGGAGAGGGCAGCTCTAGTAAGACAGGCAGAGTCATGTTTATCAGTGGTTGGTTCCACAGTGTGTTTCCCAAATGCAGCATTTTTGGGGATAGGCTAAAGGGAGAGAGTAGGATAGGGAGGAGGGGGCTGGGTGGGTGTCTTTCTTTTTTTGCCTGGGTTTGATGTGAAAAGAAGCTTCTACTTCTTTGACAGTGTTGTCCGCTGTGCAGTTTTTAATATTCATGCAGCAGATCGGGAAAGGAGTAGAGAAGAGATTTTTTGGTCAAACAGAAAGCTAATTTGCGGCTGAGGCAGTTTAGCCTGAGGCTCTTTTTGGTACTGGGGAAATGAGCTGGAAGATTAGCCGTATGTATGTATAATTCACATACTCAGGTCAGTCTCACACACATATACACATGCATAGATATGCAAAAACACACCAACGCTTTTGTAGATAGATGCACATATGCACATACAGAGCAGCTGCCACTCTCAATGAGACTTTGTGTGTTATAGTAGTACCCTGCTTACTGCTGTATCTGCCCCTCAGGCCGCTCCCTTACATGTACGTAGGTTCCACTGTGCCGCATGGTGATTCCAAGGATGCTTCCTGTAAATGCTGATTTATTAATTGAACAACTTTGTTCTTTTTCCCCTGACAACCTGTTGTAGAGTTTACATAGATTTAATTGTCCCCCCCCCCCACACACACACACAAAGCAATCACACTATGTGATTGCTCTGGCCTTCTTCACCCTGATGAAATATTTAAGCTACTCTGAAAAGAAAAACAAAATTATGTTTTGCCTATTCTATGACAATTTAAAGTACCGTAGCATTCACAATGTGATGACAGTTTTTGTTTTGCTCCCATGGAAAATAAAGACTCTTTACTGTATAAGGCTGGGAATCCACAAATGAATACAATGGTCAGCCCAGACTTACTGTATGTCTCACTCACTGATTTCTAGGTCCATGACAGAAGTGTGAGTCTATTCCTGGATGGGCTTGAGGAGGATGGGACACCATTTGACACACATCCCCTGACTGCCAGGCTCTCTGATATCAGTGAGGACACTGCCATGTGGGTGGGACTCAGCTCCAATGGTAAAGATGACTTTTTTTAAACATGTATTCCTGTTTTTAGATTTTGTACACATGATGAGTTAAATTGTTTTGGAGATTAAGTTGATGTACATTCCTTAAAAGGTCTACGAAATCAAAGTTACATAAAAAAAATTATTTTGGCATTATGTTCTGTAAAAATGTAGGTCTGTTCTTATATTTCCAGCAACAAAACATAAATGAATCATTAAAAATTCCAATCAGTTATACATGTTAGAAAAAATATAAAACTGAAGCCGAAATCTCAAATAACAAGCAAGGACATTCGTATTTCAAACATGAAACCAGCCCAACCCCAACAATCCTCCTCCTAGGAAAGTGGAGAAGAATTACCTCTTAGTTTATCTTGTCTATATATCTGAGTATGATGTCAATGACTACTCCGCCTTTATTTTCCTCCCAGCCTTTATCCCCCTTCAACTACACATCTGTGATTGATTGGTGGTGCCGTCTCAGAGTCAATAGGAGAGAAATTGAGAGAAAAATTATATCCGTTCATCTCCAGGGTGATAAACGAGTGTTTTTCTTCTCGTTTATCAGGTATTGATCCCTAGTTCACGGCAGGTAGCATCTGATCAGCTGAAGATCACATCAGTGGGGGTGATCAATACAAGTGATTGGCTCGGGGGAGTGTGTGTGTGTGTGTGTGTGTGTGTGTGTGTGTGTGTGTGCGCGCGTGCATGCCTGCGTGTGTGTGTCTTTGTGTGTTTGTGTGTGTGTGTGTGTGTGTGTGTGTGTGCGTGCGTGCGTGTGTGTGCGTGCGTGTGTATGTGTGGTTGTTAAACCTGGGGGCTGTGTCTGGAATTCTGACTAGTTGATTGATTATGCAAACGCTGATCAGATGTTTTGATTAACAACTATGTCTGCTTTTGGAGTGGTCCCTACTAGCTGAAAGTACTAGCTGCTTGTTTACAGCAAGAGGGTGTCAAAAGAAGGGCTTTAAATGTCAAGCATATTGTTAAAGTGGCTGACACGGTTAGCACAATCAGTTGTTGAAGTTAAAACCAAATCAAGTTTTCGATGCTAATAATGGTTGCCGTTAATTCAGTCGCTATACCAACGCAGGATGCCTTCACACGCACTATGGGTTCACAGTAAACAATGCAGTATGTAATCCAGCGATATGCTCATTGTAATTTTATGTAATGCATATCATCCTCACTAATTACTTGTCACTTTCTTGCAACCATGCCAGAGCTGTAATAAGTTACTGATAATGCAAATAAAACATTTCTAATGTTGTTGCTTCACATGAAAACACTTTGTGGTTCTACTGTGAAACAATCACTGCATAGTGTTAAAAGCAGTAGTTAAAAACAAGACAACATGTACAATGTAATATTATAAATTATGTCATTTTAGTATTTTTCATCAAGAGTGGGTCAGCTTTAAATATTGTGGGGACTGTTGAAACAAGTAGACATAGAGAGTTGCTGTCAATAGGATATATCATCTTACTGTGCCTTATTGTTTTATGGAAAAGTACTTGCCCTATTTACATGTAAAAATGCTGTTCATTTGCCTTTTTTTTGCAAACCATCCGCTTAAGGGGTGTTTGCTGTATTAAACTCGAGTTTCTGCTACCACCAGTAACCATGGGTTTCAAAGAGAATATTGGAAGAATATAGAAATTATATTTAGCATTTAAAGTGTAAGGAGAGCAAAAAAACAAAGAGCAAAATCAAGTCAAACACATAACTCTTAGTTGTCTTAACTACTTTCATCTGTTCCAACACACAAAAACACGGAAGAGGAAACTTAGAGTGAGGGGATGATAGAAACTGAAACATAGAGAGAGAAGACAGAGAAGAGAGAATTAAGGCTTATACCTTGCATCATCTCAGTAACAATAGGGAGTGTGCTTTTCAGAGGAAACCATAATCCCATTTCCACACGCTAAAGAAATCCTGAGCCAAAGCCTAAGGCTGCACAACCACACACTGCTCTAACACACTTACATCCCATAACACTTTCTCCCTCTTTCTCTGTTTTACCCCCCACCCCAAACACATACACACACACACACACACGCTCACACACACACACATGCTCACACACACATGCTCACATTGAAGCCATGCCAAACATGGCAAAGCCTCTCTGAAATACACACATACGCACACACACACACTCATACGCTCTTTCCCTAAAGTAATGTTTTTTGGGAATACACACGGTAAAGCCTCTAACACACACATACACACACACACACACACACACACACACACACACACACACACACACACTTGCACACACACACACACACACACACACACTTGCACAGACAAAGCTAGAGAGGCATGGCAGGGGTTCTGTCGATGCTTAGTGACGTTTATCTGTTTTCTAAGAGTTGTTGTCAAACTAGACAGAAGTTGGTTGGACACCTAAAGACTCTGGCTCTTTTTAGACCAGCATCAACATCTTGGACGTCGGTCTCTTATGTTCTATCCAACATTGTCACATACAGTATATGCTGGTCAGTTATGTGTTTGAAGGTGTTTTTTGTGTGCAGTCCAGTCTGGACATTGTGCCCATATGTTTGAGATGTTCCAGTGTCTGTTCAAGAGACTTGGCTTGTTTGATGATGATGCATATCTTGTCCAACATCTTTGCGTTTACCATTTGCCGAGTTTTTCTCTCAGACAGCAAACTATACCAGACTTCTCTCTAACTGTTTCTGTGCTAAAATATGTATTGCTACTTATTATATTAAAGTATTCCTTCCTTAATAGCTTAAAGAAAGAGTGACCGATTAGTGGAAGATTCCTCTGCAGCAGTTTTGATAATTGATTCACCGTTGTAGTAATTTTTCATGAACAAATTCTGCTTCTTCTAGCAACCACATGTGGAGAATTCCTTCTTTACTTTGTCATACAGTATATTAGCAAACTAATATCTTGGGTTTATAAAAGTTAATCCGGCAACACGGACAAGTATTTTAGGCTATGGAAATGTATGATAGGCATTTATATTATTTTCTTATAATTGTAGATTAAACAATTAATTAATTATTAAAACATGTATTTTGCTAATGAATCTACTTGGAATTTAGACAGAAAAGATTTAAAAATGTCCAGAATGGAGCGAGTTAAGCACACTGATGCATAAATCCTGTGGAGCAGTTTTCCTCAGTGAAAATGAGTGTTGCCAGTGGGTAATACGTGACTATCCGTAGATAGACCTGTTTCGGCCCTGGCCTAAAAAACCAAGCTAATGAATTTTCCTTATAAGCCTTGCTGCTCTCTTGTGGAAGCAAATGTAGACGTGGTGGCGGATTCTGTTCAGCTTTGTATCATGAACTTGGCCATTACAAGCGGCTGTGGACCGCCTCACTTAGCTGAGAAACTGATAAGATAATCTACTAAATACTGTGAAATCCTCTCACTCACTGCCTTCAGTACAAACCCATTAACACTTTCTTTATGTTCTTTTCTCCTCTCTTTTCTTCCCTCCAGGGTCTAATCAGTTCATTGGGCGGATGCAGGACTTTAGATTTTATCCTGCTACTCTGACCAACAGGTGAGTTGCATGGAGTAAGACAGAGAGACAGATTATGAGGGAATCAAAAAAGGAAATACAGTGAATGAATATTGTGAAAGAAAGGGTTAGAATGAAAAGTAAAGGAACTGTGGTCAACACAAGAAAAGCAGAGGACGTGATTGTTATAGATTGATTGAATAGAGGGAGTAAGGGATAGAATTTAGGAGAAAAAGACAGGTATTTTATAGATTAAAAGCAACAAGAGAAGGGGAGCAGAATGGAGTGATAAAGGGAAAGATGGTTAGAGGAAAGAAGGGGAAGGCTAATCGTTGCATCTTAAGATCCATACTGCTTCCAGAGGATTTTCCTGAGAATTCAATAGAAGGCAATTAGTGTTTTGCTTACCGGTGATGTACTGCGCACAGTAAGGACTTGGAGCTTACAAGTTGCTCTCATCAAGACTGGGGTAAAACAAATTGAAAGATTGAGTTTTCAAACTATGCCTTTGATTTTCCACTTTGCACTAAGTGTTCAGTCAAAGGCCCATCAACTGCTGCGTTAAGATATTATCTAAAACATGTAGTTATTACAAAGCCTTGTTTGGTCACTTGTCACTCTTGTTCATTCACACGATAACTGGACAACTTCAATTGTATTTACAGTCAATGTTTTTTCCTTTGGTGGTTCAAACATTTTTATTTTTATTCATATATAAATTGCTGTGTGGTTGTGGCCAGATACAATTTAATAAAAAAAAATGCAAAATCATTAAGCAATGTTTAACTTTGGCGTTATAGTCAAATTGTTGGCTGTTCCTTGTTTTAACAGGGAAATAGTGGAGATTTACTCAGGTGTCCTGCCTGAGCTCCATGCCCAGTCGGAGTGTCGCTGTCCTCCCAGTCATCCCAGAGTACACCCTTTAGTTGAAAGGTACCTAGTTACAATTTCTGATGCATATTTATTCTTAAATACAGTATGTGTATATGTATTAACATTTTAATTCAAATACAGTACCTAAACTCTTGAACTTTCACTGTTCACAGATACTGCATTCCTAGTGGTGTTGAGGACATCACCAATGATAGAGTTTTAAGACTCAACCTTAATGCCCACCCACTCAGTTATATCAACGATCAGGACATGGGCACCTCATGGCTTTCTAAGATCATGACCACACAGGAACTGGCTGAAGGAGTCACCATGACTCTGGATTTGGGAAACGGACAATACCAGGTACGACAGCTAATAATACACATGCAACCAAGCACATTTACAGATATTATTGGACAGTTCAACTCTTTGTGCAGTGTACACTTGGAAATGCTTCAGTACAAACATTGCACAGTATCTATCCGCTAGCACCTGTATGTGCAGTGGACAGTAGTTTCATTCTCTCTCTAAGCACTGCAGTGAGAGACAGGCAGGAGAAGAGCAACAGAGTGAAAGAGAGATTTCTGGATTTGGCCGTTGTCGACACTGGGCCTGTCAAAAGACTTGTCCCTCTACTCTCTGAAGTGTGTATGTGAGCGTGGGCAAGGATTTTGGGAGCTGTCCTGACGCGGTAGATCAACTCAAGTCCCTAGATAAAAGACGCTTTCTGAAGTTGGGGTATGTGTGTTGCGGTGTGTGGGGTTTTGCACAGCGGTGATGGCTTAATGCACTCCCTGCTGTGTAACCCAGTGTCCCAGCACACACTGTACTGGGGCAGATAACGCTTAACACACATACCCACAACTGTCCACACCTACACATAAATACACACGTACACACATGTGTTTATGTGACATACGAAACTACTTTTGTGTGTATTTGTGTAAATATGTGTCTGAGCTTTGTGTTAGGGCTGACGGTTTTAAACTGAAACCTTAAATCATCATTTAAGGTTGCGTATACAAGAAGAAAAGTAATGACTTATAATGACATTTTTATTATTAGAACAAGACTAAAATCAACAAGACCAGTTATTAAAATATGATTTGTGTCTACACACAGAAGCTCATCGATTTTCTTTAATTTTAAGTTTTAATTTCTATTTATTTTTGCAGACAGAGGGGCTCCAAAAGTAGTATACCCTTTTAATAGATTGCAATGCAAAACAATAACAGCTCTTACTTAGGTGAATAAAAACACATTATAAAAAAAAATTATTTATTGCGTGTTTGTTGCTTTAGATTGGGATACTTTGACAGGTGTGCTTGTATTGCCGATAAGGTTCTATTCATGCAAACTTGTTCCCCCCTCCTCCAGGTATTCTACGTTATAATTCAGTTTGGCGGCCTCTTGCCTGAGTCAGTTCTGATCCAAAGACGGAGGTCTGACTTCAGCGAACTTGAGAGTGGCACCACCACAGAACAGCCCTGGCTGGACTGGCAGTACATGGCCAGAAACTGCAGTGTGTTTGAAATGCAGAACAATGGGCCTTTACCGAGACCAGATTCAGTCAACTGTCTGCAGCTGCCCAGGTAGGTAAACGATTTGTGAATATTTGGCCATGCAGGTGTGGAAAACGGCCTGTTTTATTGACAATGAACTGAAGTAATGCGAGAAAAATATTATATAGTGTACCCAATTTCTTATTTTTTTCCACTTTTATACAAATTGACTAAATAAGTTAAAAATAATTTTATATATAGTTCATTATTGTCTTATTCTAGATTCAGTAAGATGGTGAAAAATAAAGTCTTTGCTTTGAATAATTTCTATGTGATAGAAATATTTCAAAGCAGAAAAATCTTTCAGAAAAATCTGAAAATTACCTCCTCAAAATTCTCCCAAGAGAAGAACCACATGTTTTTGGTCTCTTTAAAGCAGAGGAGTTAAAACAGAAATTACTAGCTAGACTAAATGAGGAAGTAAATGAACGCACACAAATACACATGAACGCACATTTATGCACGCATGTGTTTATGTGTGCTTGGTCAAAAGAAATCAAAGGAAATCAGACGCATAGCCATTACACACACACACACACACACACACACACACACGCACACACACACACACACACACACACACATACAAACAATTAACATGCACACACACCGTCGCTCTCACAGTGACTGGATTTATAAAGCTAACCACCCACAGCGCTGCCTTGGCACATGACTCATACCAGGCTCTCCATTGGCACTACATAGAGAACTGGAATTGGAACATAGCCTCAACATACACACAATCTCTCGTACGAAATCTTGGCATACCTGCTCATATCAAGGCCTTGGTTGGCACTAGATAGAACAGGTATGAAAAGATCACAGATCATATAGTCAATGCTTATTTTTCAGTTGACTGATCAATTATATCACATACAACCTTTTCTGGCACAGTTATAGTTATTAGTGAAATTGGCATGAGAGCAATTGAACATCACACTGGCAACATAATAACACACTCTGTGACATTAGTGGTTGATAATTCTATCAAAAAGAGCACTGCTTTTGATGTTGCAAGAGTTATGTGTTTTTATCTAGAAGATATATTTAATCCCGCAAGAGACATTACCTCCTCTGAGCACGCCTCAGTCATCTCAGGTGTTTTCATACCAGTCGATTACAGCACCGCTCCAGGAGAGATGTTAGTGATCCCTTTGCATCTTGTCTACATGTACACATAAACAAGTAAGCAGGGTTGTTTGTGGTACGAACAGCATTGCCCACACCCATCAAAGGCAAGTGAGTGCTGGAACTAAATTAATAAAGATACAATTTGAGGGATGAGTAACAATCTTTTTTTTGGTAGTTACAACTGCAACAGTAAAACAAAGTATGGGTGTTGCTTCTGTTTTATTGTAAATTCAACCATTAGAGCTGTAGTATAACTATATATTAGTAGTAGCCTATATTCTCATATTCCTGTTTTTTGTATTGTTTTGTTTTTTTGTTCCAGTGACGTGTCCTTCTCAGGAGGTAACATCACATTCAGCCTGCTGACACCAGAGCCAAATATGAGGCCAGGCTACAATGACTTTTACAACAGTCCTGCCCTGCAGAAGATGGTGCAAGCCACCCAAGTCAGGATACACCTGAGAGGACAATACCACACCAGAGCAGCTGGGGTCAACCAGCGGCACATATACTATGCCATCAAAGAGATCACAATCAGTGGAAGGTGAGGAGTTATAAATCCATATAATATACATTTAGAAATGTTGTAGTAATAAGTAATCATTTGTTGAAATAAACACTCGAAGATATTTTCAGCGTTGATTTTTTAAAAATGGTGAGCATAGTTCAACATGTAGGGAAATATTTTGACACGTATAGTTGAGTTTCAGCAGAGCTTTCAGAGAGTAATTGTGAGCACATCTCTTCATTAGACTGACAAAGTGAGTGTTTTTTATGACTGTGGTAATTATAGGATTATGCAGGAGGCAATCATCTCTAACTCTCTCTCTCTTCCTCCCTTTCCCTCTAAGCTGTTTTAATTAGTAGCTTGTTACAGTCAAGTAGGAGAAACAGAGATTTAAAGCTGCTGAAATCTCATCTGTGCATTCTTCATCCCTCCCTGTCTCCCCTCTCTTTCATTCTTCTTCCATCTCTATATCTCTTTTCTCTTTATATAGCATGTAAATAGGCATGTTGGCAAGAGAGAGCCCACTCATAACTTGAGTATGTGTGTCTTTTTGTATTCATGAGCATTGTGTGTCCTACGCCTACGGGTTAGAACAATGTCCCTTTGACATTACATGGCACAAACATGTAATATAATCTTTGCCATACATATAGTAGTAGCCTTTTTTTTTGCTATATTTTCTTACATTAACACTAGTGCTGCACAATTTGGTGAAATTTTGCGATTATACGGTTTTGCGACTGTTGGAAAGGCCGCTTCCCTCATGCACCTGCACTCGCCGTGCCGGCGCTCATATTACTTTCTGGACATTCCATGCTCACAGAGGGGCAGAGAGTTTGTGTGCGTTATTGCCCAAAATGTGAGCTTGTTGATTGTGAACGGCACCTAACATGTTTTGAGTTAAGCCTACTGAGACTCGTGTGAGTTTATTACATGTTTGTCACGGCCTGTGTTAAGCTAATTATTATGTAGAAAACGGCGATTTTATCATAATTATGCCTCCTTACGTAGTTGAAGTTACTAGCCTAATGTCACACTACTATATTTTAGCCCCTGATAGTAATGTTATTTAGCTACATATAACGCCATGTCAGCGATCTTTGTGTGTGTGAATTTGCGGCTCCTTAATTAGTCTAACGGTCAACGTTAGTGAGCCATTGAGCCCTTTGTTCTATGTTATCCCGCCTTTGGCCACTTAACACTGGTTTGTGTTCAACCATTGTAACACTGTGTTAGTGAAACAGTATGTTTATTTAGCCTACCTGTAGTAATGCTCGGGCAATACTCATATTTCCTTTATCATTTTGCATATTGTGAACATATTGCAGCCTATAGTATTTGATATTAATGTGAATGTGTTTTCTTGTTTATTTCCCTTTCAGACCACACACACATTCACTCATTTATGCAAACCCTAATTACCTCAAAGCCTAAATGATCCATCCTGTGCATTGCTGTGCTGTGCTGTAATCCACAACAGTCTTCTATTAAAGCCCATGACTGCATCATATCATCTACTGTGTGTTCTTACCAACACCCCAGGAAGACACTCCACTCTAACCCAATAACCTTATACAGTCCACCTATTCAACAGCAAATGCAATAATAAATAAATGGTCAAAAAGTGACTTATATTACATATATTACTCATAAAAAATTAGAAGAAGAGCATTTAGCTATTTGAAAACCATTGTTATTAATATATCCATGTTCATAGCTTTACTGTTACAATGTAACAGTCTGCCAGTCACTTTTTTCAGTTATATTTCCGTAAAATTAAATCATTGCTATGCAATGAAGCTAAGGCATCCAAAAACCAGACAAAATACTTCATGAGGAAAATCTCCAGTGCTTACATGTTTTAAAGTTTTGAAAGTGGAATGAAGAGAACAAAAAGTGAAAGGATACACAGGGAAGTATTTGAAAGCGAGAAAGCAACTGGATATTTGAACGAATAATTAAATGATTGTTC
>NC_137230.1:25471330-25481330 GCF_949987685.1 Ammodytes marinus | reverse complement strand
AGAGATGAAGAGTGAGATGTAGTGGGAGCTTTCTCTATCAAAGTGCAGAAACAAAAGTACCGTAGTGTATGTTCCGGGAGCCAGAGTTGCTGACCAACAGGCAAGCAACCACAAAGACAGATGGGCAGGGAGGGGAAAGCAGCACGGACAAACAGAGAGGCAGGTAGTTACTGTAGGTGTGACTTCAGATAGATTTGAAGCCAAACAGCATGACAGACAGACGAGCAGGAGACGGACAGAACAAACAGTAACAAGCAAATATCCCAGCATTGTGGAATGTCCCAAGACACACTCTCCTGTGTGTGTGTGTGTGTGTGTGTGTGTGTGTGTGTGTGTGTGTGTGTGTGTGTGTGTGTGTGTGTGTGTGTGTGTGTGTGTGTGTGTGTGGTGTGTCTTTACACGCTCATTTATTTTTGTCTCCTGTGTTTGTGTGCATGCATATATATTATGTCTCCAGAGAATCTCCTGCTGCTTCATTAGATCCTGTTAATAATCACCCAACAGGGAGCAGTGCTCCGAGTTCTGTTCACAAACACATGCACAAACACATACAGATGCAAACCCCTTAGATCGTGTTCCTTCTGTGGCGAGGAAGTGTATTTGTTGGCTTAAATCTTTTGTGTAAATAAGCAGACCAAGAGTTTTCTAAATAAATTTCCATTGTTAATATAGTCATGTTTGGCTACCGCAGCAACAAGATTCAAAGATTGTTTCATTAGAAAACTAGATGACTCAGTTATTTAGATTCAGAAGACTAAATAAATGACATAAGAATACCCATTATTTAATGTGGTGGACACTGGACACACACATGATGTTGGATAAGGACATTTATAAAATGTGTATTGATAAATTTCAGTTGAGCTACATCCAAGACCAATACAATGCACTAAGTCCATGGGGACTTCTTGACCACTTGTAGTACTATAGAGCAATGTTTTGATGAGTGGGTTGTAATGGCTGGGCTGGGAGGACGCAAGCGTGGAGACAGAACAGGTTTAAGATGTTTATTTTAGAAGCAACTGGGGTTTTGGGCCGGGATCCGGAGTGGGCTGACAGGCATGGGGGTCCAGGGGGAATTGTCAAGGGGAGAATCCAGGGAGACGAGCAGGGGAAGGCAGGCAGGGGGGTCCAGGGAGGGAGAGCTGGCTGGCGAGGGCTGGAGCTGGTGGCAGGATTCAGGCTGGGAGACTGTGGCTAAAAAGAACAGAATTAGCAACGAGCTAAATGCAGGCGGAACTACAAATGATCTAGGTGGCTGGAGAGTAACTGACTGGGTAACAGAGTTTACAATCTGGCAGTGTCTGGAAGGTTGAACCAGGTATATGTAGAGCAGTAGATTAGTAGATTGGTGGCAGCTGTGGATGCTGGTGACTGGCTCCTACACACCTGACTCCAACCCTGCAATCAGACCAGACAAGGGAAAGGGGAGAACAACACAACAAAGGGCTTGAGGCCCAGGCAGGATCGTAACATGGGTCCCTGTTTCTAGGTATTGTGGAAGTATATAAGCATTTGGGTTAATTCATTTTTTGTCCTAGCCAGCCTTTAGTCTTCTCCGCATACTTACATTTACATTAACTATACGTGTGATCATGTCGTCCCCTCTTTCTTTGTCTTTTTCTTTTTCCACCCCACATCTCTTGCTCAAACACTCATGGTTTTGTTTTTCCTGTTACTTGTCTTTCTTTCCCTCTAGTCTCTTTAAAACACATGAGGGATTTATTTCCTCTCATTTCTGTTCATATTAATTTATTTCATTTTCTCCTACCTCCTCTCCCCTTTCTCTCATATACAAATAGGAGCCTTTCCCCCAATTTCCATCTACTCTCCCCCCTCCCCCGCTCATTCCCCTGCTGCCACCACCCCTCCTCTGTGTGTCATACATAATGGGCCCAGTGCAGGTCTGCATGTGTCAGACATCGGAGGAACTCCTGTGTTTTTTAATACATTTTTAATCCCACCATTTGATGCCCCCCTTGTCTACCATAATTTGTACTGACTGCTGAACAAAATCAAAGGGCTTGTACTTGCTGCTTCTCGCCTTTGCTGCTCTGTGCTACAGAAAAATGCATTTTTCATATCACTTTTTTCCCTTCCTCCTCCCCCTA
This sequence comes from Ammodytes marinus, assembly GCF_949987685.1. Lineage (NCBI taxonomy): Eukaryota > Metazoa > Chordata > Actinopteri > Uranoscopiformes > Ammodytidae > Ammodytes > Ammodytes marinus. The sequence goes on along the minus strand of NC_137230.1, from coordinate 25,479,219 downwards.
CACACACCTTGGTATGTTTATTTTGACATGAAAGTGGGCCTGTGTGGGAGCCCTGGCTGTTGCAAGTCACTCCTTATTAGCGGTCTGATTTCCCTATGCTGCATGCATGTGTGTGTGGGCATGTGGGTTTGTGTGTACATGTACTAGTTCCTTATTACATAGTAGAGAATACCTCTGTGTTTTCTATTCAGTTATGTGTATTATTCCTCTTTATTCCTCTTTAGATTTAGATTAACACGGGCCACTGATTTTTCCCTATATACATTTTCCCCTCTCTCTCATTCACTGTCTCTCTTTCTCAATGTGTCAGTCTTACTCTCTGTCTTTGTTCCACAAAAGCAACAATTTCCTTTGTCATGGGACTATTTTTCTACACATACACAGTAGTTCAGTAAATGAACAGATTGCAGCCCTCAAAGAAAATAAGGAGAAATGGTTAAATGTGTTCAACAGGGTTAAATACTAATAATAATTTTGAATACTGAATAGAGAATATCCATACAATACAACTCTACCTATTTTATCCGAGCCAAACTATAACAGTAGGATTCAGTGATGTGCCTCTTACAGATGTCCACAGTCTCCCATTCTAATCATAATACGAATCCAAAAAATCCACATTTGCCTTAAGTCCAGATTTATTATACTGATTTAGCAGCATCAATGTCAACTTTTCCGTCACTCAATGATCACTCTAAAAAGAAAAAACTATACAATAAAGCTATCTTCTCTCTCTCTCTATTTGCATTCACCTCACCGCACAGCTGGAGATCAAAGACCCGCATCGACCTGCTCATTTTGGTGGGAAAGGGGTAGAAGTAGATGAGATCACATCTTGTCCACTATAACTATTATTTTCATAGTGCACAGTCCATCTTTAAACATTCTTGTTGATTCTTTGTTTTAGCTTTATTTCCAACATATCTGTAACTTCTTACTATTTAGTTTTTTTGTGTTTGTTAGTAACACTGTAGTTACAGTTCAAATCCATCACTTGGTTCCACACCAAATAAATAGAATGTTAGACGCTGCTACTCACCTGAGTTAGGGAAGAGATTACTTGCTTGTAGATGGTATGGCTGGGGCTTTGAGCTGCTTGGGGGTTAAAAGAGCATGAAGGTGTAGCCGTGTGCACTTTAAGTTAAAATCACTTGACATCATTTCCTTTTTCTTATAAGTCAAGTTTAAGACACGTTCATTGGTTTATTATTATGTTCTTAGTTTTCTGAACATAATTTGTTGGTTATACCTGTAGATAAACCACCTTTGAGGATGAAATGGACAGAGTTTCTCGCATCTCCCTCCTACATCTTTAGCCGCTCTACTCAGGCTCTCCAAGTTTAAGGTTACTCATCACAAATTTTCAGTGTTGTGTCTCAGATGCACGCCCATCAGGTGAGGGAAAGGGTCTGACTGGTAGTGAAATATGCTTTGCTAAAGCAGCAGTTTTTTTATGTTATTATTAAGTTAAAATACTCTCGGTTCATTATGAACAGGCCAAATTAGACTATGGTGGGCCGCCACAGTCCAGGTCATTAATTGGAAACAGTGGGTGGCACATCCAAAGTGTATTTTACATTAAGAAATTAGTGTCTTATTTATATACTGTTTGTATGATGTACTGTTTTACAGTGCCAGCGTTGTGCGCCTCTCTACAATGACAAGCCATTCAGGTCAGGTGACCAGGTCCAGCATATGAACTGCCGGCCTTGCCAGTGCCACGGCCACGCCCTCTCCTGTCATTACAATGTTGGAGTCGATGACCAACCAGATGAGCACTACAGAGGAGGAGGAGGAGTCTGTGATCACTGCATGCACAACACCAAGGGTAAACTGTTGACAAAATAAGTTAGCTAATTGAGTTAACACCTTTTATAAGAGGTTTATTAATAGATTAATAATACATTTTATCTTTCTCAATCTACCTTAATGTTTAAGCACTTTATAAAAATATAATTATGCCGAAGTGTGTGAAGTTGCTTTGATTTATGTAAAAACAGACAAAGGTTTTACAACAAATACTGAACGTGTATATTGATGGACTCAATCCTCAATATTTTAGACCTTGTTATTCGTAGTAAAGGATATTAAATGGTTATGGGCTTTGTTTATTATCAGACTTATTAGAAGTGATGACAGTGGCATTTTTGTTCACATGTGTGCAAGTCAAATTGTCACGATGCTGTAGAAACACTTTCCAATTATAGACATTAAGAATGTTATACATGAACATCTCTCTTGATTTCTGCCTCACCCTGTTTCTGTCTCTCTCCCTATCAGGTAATACATGCGAGCTGTGTGTTAGTGGGTTTTTCAGGCTTGAGGAATCTGATCCCACTTCAGTTGACGTGTGTCAGCCTTGTAATTGTCACACAGCTGGAACAATCAACAGAAGCCTTGAGTGTGCCCAGGTACACACCTACACATACAGCAAATTGCTGATAACCAGTGAAGATGATGATTTCAATGTTTTTAAGTTTGTAAGAAAAACTGTTTTCGTCTCTTCTCGTCTTTGCCCGTCCCTCTCTCTTCTTTCTTGTTTCTTCCCTCCAGGTAGGAGGTCAGTGTAAATGTAAGGACTCTATAGCAGGTCGTCAGTGTGCATACTGCTTGCGTGGTTGGTATGGTCTTAAAGCCTCCAATCCGAATGGCTGCATCCGCTGTAACTGCAGTGACATCGGCATCATCAGCACCTCGACAGGTGGAGATCCCACTTGCAACCAGGACACGGGACAGTGCCAGTGTAAAGCCCATGTCACAGGTAATCAAACCACTGTCAAACATTGGAAAACTAAGGTTTTAAAGATTTAATCGCTGTTTTCTTTCTTTATAATGTTGATGATGTTGCACTGCACTTCTTGAGAGACAATGGTACACAAAGAAGTTTATGCCATACCACTAGGTCCAACCAATACAAGAAAGCCAACCTGATAGTGGAATAGGCTTCCAATGAGATAAGGTGTATCAGCAATCTCTTCAGACCTTTGTATTTTACTACAACAGCCCACTCCTCAACACCAAAATGTCCAGTCGTTAAAATAGTGTGTCTTACAAAATGTCTCTGTGTACTTTGTTGATAACTTGTGCATTTAATTAGAACAGCTACTCTGTTTAATTGTCCAGTAATAGTCTCTTAATTAATACATAGGCGCAGCTGCTCACTGGGTTGCTCACAAAAGCAGAAGTGGGTATACTGGGTGCACACATCAAAACAGGCATGTGTATACACACATACGTAAACACACACACACATCCATATCCCAGAGTGATTTTCCGGCCAAAATAAACAGGCTTTTCTGCTGGCGGTGCTTCCAGCCGTTGTGCTTCTCTTTGTGATAAATGGTTTCACTCTCTCCCCTGTGTGTCTTTGAAGAGCAGGCTCGTATGAAATGCAAAACCGGCCAATGCTACTCAACTTAACGCATCATGGTTATTGCTAAGCCTCGTTATCAAGGGCCTACGGTTGTGCGTGCGAGTGCAAGCGTGTTTATGTATATGTAAGAGAGCGAGTGTGTCTGGATGTGACAGTGTGTTCATGTACTTTTGTCTTTGCCTAACTGTATGTATTGTACGATTGTGGGTTTCTTTCTGTGTGTGTGTGTGCGTGTGCGTGGGTGTGTGTGTGTGTGTGTGTAAGGCGTGTTCGTGCCATCAAGGGCTAAGCTGGTATTTAATTCTCTAATTCAATGCCAAGTTGATTAAAACAAACTGCTGCAGCCCTTGTATTTTTCACACTCCTTCTTATAAGACCCACTTTCGTTTTTTTTCGCCCTTGTTTGTTCGGTTGCTCCCACAGGTATTTTTCAGAAATGAGATTTGATTATGGCAATTTATTACCGCCAAGCTGATACTTTGAGTAGAGCAATGGCAGACACGCTTTAGAAGGACGGAATTGAAATGTGTGCACAGAGACACAGATACACACATGCAGACACACACGCACGCTCATAACAAGGTGCCAGAGAGCAGTGTGTACATAATAGTGTTTGAAATGGTGATGCATGAGCCTGTTAACCAGCTGGCTACTGATAAAAGGGCTGGGCCATGTCCCGAAAAACACACACACACCCATGCATGCGTGCACACAGGCACACGTACACACACCAACACAAAAACTACCTCCTTTATGTCCTGATTAAATGTCTTCTAAGTTCTAACACATTCCATTCTGTAATGGACTCGTTTTTCTTTCCTTTTTATTGTCTTTTGACTTTTCTTTATTTTTTATTATTATTTTTATTTTTTAAGATTTTTTTTTGGCATTTTTATGCTTTATTGATAGTGTAGAGACAGAGTTGAAATGGGGCAGAGAGGGGAGTGACATGCAGAGATCGACCACGGGCTGGAATTGAACCCGGGTCCGCTGCTGGCCGAGACCCATGGGGGGGACGCCCTACCAACTGAGCTAAGGGCGCCCCCATTTCTTTTTTATTCTTATTTGTTGGACTTCATATTTGAATGTCACAAGAGTTCCAAAAATAGGATTTGCAAACGCCAGTTTTTATTTAAAAAATATCTAACTATATAATATAATTCTGTTTGTAATGGGTGTGGGATTCTTATTAAATGTATTTGTTAGGGATAAATTCACGTGTGCAACTTACCTCAGCCTTGTTAGGGTTGTAAGCATCACCAACACTCAGAAGTGCACATACACCTCAACGCACACACACACACACACACACACACACACACACACACACACACACACACACACACACACGCAGACACATCTTCTCTGCTCTATTATGAAATATGAGCTATCGAGAGAAATACATTCATATCTATAAAATCATTAAAGTGGGCACACCAGGGAAAATGCCAAGTGTCTGTCGCACACTAAGTAGGACACACACTCACGCAGACGCACACACTCGGTCATGTGCACTTACACAGAAGTACAGGTATGCTCTCATGAATGTATGTGACCGCACACACAAATTCACACACACCCACATATGAACACACGCTCCCTCATAAAGGGCTGTGGTGACTGCGTTGCCTCCAGGCATCCATTTAGGGACAGATTGCCTGTCATGGAATACGTATGGCATATTCAAATAAGCCCTGTTCTCTCACACTGCATATCATAGTTTAACTGGCCTTACAGCCTAGCACTGCTGCTGTAGTCATACAACCTCCTACAGTGTGATCAGTTGGTGTTTGTTATCAAACAATGATTATAAACAGAACAAAAATTATTTAAGAAATATTTACCACAATGTCAGAATAAAATGCTGAGCCGACAGACTTGAACCTAAATTTAAGATAAATAATTGAAGGCTCTGATTAATTAAAAGCAATAACTGACCTAAAACGTAACATACTCCACTGCATAGCTCCTTTTGTCATTGGAAATATTAAAAGATGTAAAATTTTTAAAATATAGAATGCTTTAAATGTTCCCACTTAATAAGAGGCTGAATTGTTGCATTCTGAAATGGCTTTAACATACTGTGTTTTTAAAAGACAAAATATTGTAAAACATATTAAAAATGAATAATTAAATAATAATAATTTTGGTAATAAAAATAAAGAATTATTTAAGTTGTTTTAAATCAAGATTTTCTCACGAGCGAAACTTGAATTGTTCTTGTTTTTGCACCAGATGGTTTTCCAGCAATACTTTTCAGTACAATTTTTACTTTCATTTTAATGTTCTTCTATCCATCTTTCCATCCCGTCATCTTCTCTTTTTCTTTCCCTCCATTCTTTTCTTGTAGTTGCTTAATTTATTTATTTTCTCGTTCAGTGAAATTAAGTGTTTGGCCTTAGGTGAGTGATCCATCATATGTACAGGGCCTGGCCCTAATGATGGCAGTTTTATACACTCACCCACCATTTCGCTCTCTCACTCTCTCTCTCTCACACACACACACACACACACACACACACACACACACACACACACACACACACACACACACACACACACACACACACACACACACACACACACACACACACACACACACACACACACACCAGCAAACGGAGAAAAGCTAAATGCTAGTTGGTGAACAAACCAGCATCAATTCCCTTTTATTTCTATTTTATTTATTTTGCTCTCAGCTGGTCCCACTCTGCCCCTCTACTTAACATTCCTGTTAAAATGCCTTCTGTGCCTCTCCCCTGTCTCTTTCTTCCCAGGTCTTTCTTGTGACCGCTGTGAGTTTGGTTATTGGAACCTGTCCCACCCAGGCGGCTGCGTCCCATGTGACTGTGACCCGCTGGGTTCCCTCAGCCCATTCTGTGAGCCTGAGGGGGGGCAGTGTGAGTGTAAGCCCGGGGTGGGGGGGCGACGCTGTGATTCTTGTGGTGGGGGTTTGTACGGTTTAAGACTGGAGGGATCCTGTGCCCCCTGCAACTGCTCACAAGAAGGGACAGTGCCTGGGACCGACTGTGATACTCACACAGGGCAGTGTGTATGTAAGGCAAGTTAGCAAGTATACTTTTTTCATTTACTTACAATAATCTCAACTATATTTAACTCTGGTCAATGATCTTATATATTGGAAAAAAAATACCCCACTTGGAAGTGGTTGCCACTGATAAATAGCAGTAACAGAAAATATATGATGATAATAGATTATGATTAGATTATGATTATGATTTCACACACAAAAACAATCTAATTGCAGTATAGGGTAATCAGACAGTTCAGGTGAAGTGGTCATACGAAGATGTGTAGAAGCTTTTAGTGTTCACTTTTAAAAAACTTTATAAAAGCAATCTTTAAAGCATTTGACACCTCCTTGGCACTTCATTAACCCAGCACACAGAACCATATTTATTTTTCACATCTCAACTACACTTTATGTCCCTCTTTTATATGCTCTTATTCTCCTTCATTCTTTCTTTTCAGCAATACGTGAAAGGCCGTCGCTGTGACTCTTGCCATCATAGTTACCACACCCTGGAGCAGCGGAACTCCTTCGGTTGTCTGCCTTGCGCGTGTGACATCCATGGCACCGTGCCAGGTGGTGTATGTGATACGTGGACCGGACAGTGCCCATGTCGAGAGGGGGTGGAGGGAGCACAGTGTACTAACTGTGCCCATAACTTCTACAACAGGAGTGTACATCTCCAGAGTAAGAGACCGACAGCTGAAGCCAAAGTGACATCCAAGTTTAGCCTTTTTAGTTTGGTCCAGCACTTTTTACAAATTCAAGTTGTTCAGAAACTTCAATACTGACTGCAATTGTATATGATTAGAGAAAAAGGTAGAGTCATTTCAGATACAGTAAAGTTATACAATTTAAATAAAATGGAAGTCATTTAACTGTGATCTCTTTATCTGGTATACATATACAAATACACATGTTTTCCTTAACTATAGCCAAAGGATTTTCTTTGTCTGAGAAGGCTGTTTGTTTGGGTTGTGTAAAGCATTTGTCTACTGTCACAAGAAGGGACAGTTGCTGAGACATAGTAGTTTGGGAGAAAAAGTCTAAATCTATTCTTCTTTGGATGTTGTTTTGTGTCCCATCAGAGGGGTTGTCCCAAGGCTGTGTACCATGTATCTGTGAGCCCAGAGGGACAGTGGCGGGGTCACTGTGTGACAGCAACACAGGGCAGTGTGTCTGTGTCCCTACACGCTACGGACAGGACTGCAGTGGCTGTAGACCTGGTGAGTGTGTTTGGCATAATGGATGGAAGGATGGAAGAGGTATGGATCAACCAAAGTTGATAGGAAACAGCCCAAAGGTCAGCTAACCCAAATACTGTATGGTAGAGATTCTCAGGAAGGTAACAACAAAGGTTGGTTCTCCTTTGCATGTTATTGTGTGAGTGGTGAGTGTGCGCCTTCTGCCAGATCACCACTCAGTGATTGTCCTGTCAGTGCCAGGGCTAAACAACAGCGCCATAGTGGAGAAGGATTTCTTCCT
>NC_137230.1:25423830-25466330 GCF_949987685.1 Ammodytes marinus | reverse complement strand
GAAACTACTTTTTTCGATTTTTCCACCAATGCATATTTTCAGTACGTTCAGCCTGCAAAAATGAGAATGACACAATCCTAACCTTGTTTTCAGGCATGCTCTTCTGGGGGATGCACTTCGACCCCTCCACTGTCTCTTCTGACAGCCTTTGCCCCCCCACAAACCCAACCCCTACCCAGAGTCAACGCTACAGGACCTCACACACTGCATGCTTCCTGGGAGCCCCCCAGCCAGCCGAATGGTATGACTCCAGACATACACATACACACTGCATAGCCCATGTAACATCAATGACAGAAAAGCATGCACAGACACAATCTGTTCACAAACTCATAGTCTTAAGAATGCACATATTATGTATGTGTGTTAATTGTAAGTATATTACAGTTACATGGCATATCAAATTTTACACACATTAACAGAAACACTCACACACAGCATACATTTTTAACTAACATAAAACACTTGCCTAATAGCATAGCTTTTAGTCCTGTGTCAGTGAAGAAGTATGAGAATCAACTAACACTACTACTACTACACACACACACACACACACACACACACGCACACACACACACACACACACACACACACGCACACACACGCACACACACACACACACACACACACACACACACACACACACACACACAGTAATATGCACTGAACTGGAACTGCCTTTGGTAAATCCAGAGAGCTTTGTAATGGCTCTAAGGCTCAATGTCATACAAAGCCCTGTTACTGGGGGTTCTCTCTCTATTTGTGCCTCTTCTTCTCTCTGTTAATCTGTTTCCCTCCCAGTGTCATGCAAAGCCTTGTTACACAGGTATCTCTGTGCCTCCTTCCTTCTTGTTCTCAGTCACATGTTCATTAATTAAATATTGGTTGATATTGTTCTCAACTGGACTCAATTTTCATATCAGTCTTGACACATACACCTCCACCTTTTTAATTTGGGTTTGTTCCAGCCCTTTCATTTTCCCTGAGCCCAGCAGAGGTAGTATCAACTAGAAACATAGTTCATTTTAGTCATTTAGAACACTTAGGGCCAGATCCACTTAGAATGGATTGTGCTTGCTAATAGCTCCGTGATTTGCGGCAGAATTGTGCCCGCAATCGGCACCGCTTTAGCACCGTATCCACAAAATAATTTACATTAGTTATATGCCGGCGTTAACGAGCCCACGAAGTTTGACAGCTGGGCACAGTTTGGCCTCATTTTGCTATGAATAAAATCGTGTCCACGTTTATGTTTCTTTTGATGTAAGTGGTCATTCCTTACTGCGAAAAATAAAGAGATACTGAATAACAGACGGGTGGAAAATATCAATTTTGATCAATTTTACATGCAGCACAGCCGGTCATCTGCCAACACCAGTTTTAGTTTTTCCTGGATAAATGGGGTTTTGTGCTAGCCCAGCTTTTTGCCTGGTTGGCATCATTGCCCAGACCTCCTCAACACTGATTTGCAAATGTGTAGCTTTTCATTGATTTAATTCCAACAGGGAAACAGCAAAACCTTCACAGACATCAAAGAGAGAAAAACTGCTCTAATAAATATACCAGTATCAATAGCTGCTGATGTTGTATGGGCTTTTAGAGGAACATATATATCAGTGAAAAGGCATAAATGATTGGTCAACACCATGTCCATTAGTTAATGCCACTTTATATTATCTGATTTATTATATTTGTATAGAGAGAAGTGTACGTCCTTATCAAGATGCACTATATTAATATTAGAGGGAAGAGAAAGGAAGGAGATAAGCCTGAAGAAAGAAATAATGCAGTGTAAGGAATAAAGACTGTCATTGGTGTAAAGGAAAGGGAAAAAAGAGAGCAAGTCAGGAGAGGGAACCTGGGGTATTTTAACAGTTTCCATGTTAATCTTTTGACTGATATTTTGTTTTATAACGACATACTGTACATCGAAAAACATTTAGGCACTCATCTATTCCATAGTGGGTCTGTAATTCTCTTGTTGTATTTTGGAGCTGCTTGCTTTGTCCTTATTCTAACTCAACACTGTCATTTTCCTTTTTACAGAGTAGAGCATTAGAGATTAGGGCAAATGCCTGGTTTCCACCAGAGAGTTAAACAGGACCAGCCAGGCCTTATTCATTATCAGCCTGTTTTCTACTACAGGGCCAAACACTGGCCAGGGCTTTCTCATTATTTGTGGTGTTAGATGTTCCTCAAAATAATATTACTGTTGTGAATGTGCACATTTTGACATAGTGTTGCCAATACAGGATGAGTATTAAGCAGGGCCACCGTTTCCAATACAAAATGCAATGCTTTGAAGAAGCTGAATTGGCACTGGGACACTTATTCAATAAAAACAGATGAAGCAGGCTCAAAAAAATAAAAGTGTTTTTTGTTGAAGATATCAGTACTCTTGCGTACTTTACCAAGCTATTTTGATTTATTTCGGCACAGGTGTCATTACCAGGTATGAGGTCTTTCTACGTGGACCAATGGAATTGCGGAACCTCTCAAGTCCTACTGCTGAGAAGAGAGTGTTCTTCAGCTCTGGTTGGCTGGATCCAAGTGTTTCCCCAGAGGCCCAATCAACCAATAAGAGCACAGTCTCACCCCCTGAGAACAGCACCATTGTAGCGGGCCTGCAGGCGTTTTCCACCTATCAGTTGCGAGTCTTGAGCATCAATGCGGCAGGAAGTGTCACATCGGGGTGGGTCACGGCACGGACCATGGAGGGAGGTTTGTATAGATTGTACTAACCTGGAAGTTGCTCCCCTTTACACAAGCAGAAAATGCAGCATGTAGCATAAGTTGTCCGGGGAAAATATTTTAAAAAAAAAAGACAACAGAAATCTAGAACGAGTAACTACCAAAATGTAATCGAGTCATGTTTCGGTTCAAAATCTGTCCCACAGAGAACTTTGCTGATGTTATAAAAAATATTAAAAGAAAAAAACACAGGCATTTGTCAAAATGAATGTAGAGAAAGGAAGCAAGGAATGAGTGAGGAAATAAAAACTGCATGTGGGGGATGGGGAAACTCATTAAGAAATTTGAATTTCAAATAGATGATATGGCTCATTAGGACTAAACGATTGCCTCCAACATCACTCTAAGCTATGTGTCTGGATAACAAGCATATGATAACACCATCTTAAATGTGCAGTGTGTGTCAGTGTTTTGCGCGTACATGTGCTGTGTAAGAAGGGAAAAATATGAGCTGTGGTTATGTCTACCGTGAATCACATTTCACAGCATATTTCACAGCTCGATGCCATCAACAGTGGAATAAAAGAATCCTTCTCTCTAATCTGTCGTGTAATGGTGACTCTCACAACCGTAGAATCAGAAATGCTTAAATCCATTAAGTCCATATAATATCCACTAAGTCGCAATATCCAATGTATGTTTTTGTGTCCAAATTTTTAATTAACAAAAATTTGAAGAAATTCACTACAGAGTAGGGATGTAATGGTATACCGCAAAATAGTCCACCGCGATATGAAAGGGGGTATACATTTATTCCCCAATAATATTGTATAATGATATTGTCATATTGATCGCAATATCATAGCGTATCGTAGGTTTCATATCAGTTACATTTGTATTACAGAGTTCAGTAGTTTAACCTTTACTTACCAAAAATAGCAGCATGTAAGGAATTCATGTCGGACCCATACACCTTAAGAGAAAACATATCTTTTTAGACTTTTATACATTTTGCACTTATTGAACTGACATTCCTACATTGCTGGGAGTCAATATTTGGCCTGTAACATTAATTACAAATTAAGTATTTTGTTTGATTTTTTTTAAGCATATGTGTGTGGCCATGTTTTCCAGTCCCAGAATTGATGGCTCCTCCAGAAGTGTCTGCATTGTCTGCCACCAGCCTCAAAGTTGTGTGGAGCTCTGCTGAGGGTAAAGGGATCATCGCCAGAGGACAGGTCACAGAATATAGGGTCAACTTGCTCACTGAACAGACCAACAATCCCTATGCTCCTCCACTTGTTAATCAGGTAAAACATACACCTGCACACGCAAACACATGCACCTTCAACTAATGAGCAGGACAAGTAGAATACTACATTCAAAAATTAGAAGTCTAGAATGAAAAGCTCTATAGTTGCTCTCACCTGCAGCAGAAGTTAACATTTTCAAAAGAAGAATAAACAAGTATGTAACTGACCAGTTTGAAATGGGCGGACAATTTAAGGATATGAGTTCAATTTGGTACAGCAGTATGTCAGCCACAACAAAATCAAACTGATTTCTCAACAGGTTAGTTTAACATCCGGCCTGATGGTCACAATTATTACACAATTAATCATGCAACCGTAGTAGTGTATGACGTGTCAGGTCATGTGAACAGATGCTGCAACAAATGTGTTGAAGTACTAAGGTTATTGGTTTAACTCCTGTTTCTCTCCTCCTTACTTCCATGGCTTTATTTCCCTAATTAAATGAAACTTGATTGATTTTCGCAAGTTTTAATTCCCTCTTAATCTCTCTTTTCCAGGTCTTACATAGGGCGGAACCAGTGTCACATCCGGTTTATGTGGCCAAAGGACTGAAACCTTACCATGTGTACAACTTCACTGTTACACTCTGCACAAAGTCAGGATGCATCACCAGTTTGCCAAGTGCAGGGCGGACCCTGCCAGCAGGTAAAACAACACACATGCTGACAAACATGCTTTTTTTTTTTTTTTTACATATGGCATCAAAACAAAGTGGGAGTAACTATGGTAACCTGGCATAAACAATTGAAATGCTGAAAGTACCAATATAATGTCCATACATATTAGCATGTGACTAAACTGCTGTTACTTATCTGTAGTATTGAATCATTAAAGTGTCTTTATAACAACTGCAACATGAGCCTGTGACATATGCACACATGCTTTCAAAAGCACACAGTCTGTCATTGGGTACTTGAGTGGCGACAGCATTGGTCGTGGTAACCAGAGGGGATATTCATGGCGCTCGGCAGTAAAAACAATTTACTGTTAATTACAAGGAGAAAAAATGTGGCATAGCACACACTTCCTGCTGGCCATGAATCAAATACACACAGTTAAAGAAACACACATACATTGTCTCTATCTCTCTCTCCTTTGGATTTATAACCATTATGGAAGTAGAATGAATTAGCTGTGTTTAATAACTCAGGCACAAATCTATGGGACTGATATGAGCACTAATTGATCAGTGCAGCATGGCATAGACACACACACACACACACACACACACACACACACACACACACACACACACACACACACACACACACACACACACACACACACACACACACACACAATGTTTTATTCCATAGCTTTATCCATGTCTATTTCTCTCTGACAGTCTTCTGCTTTCTCACATTTTTCCGCTCAATCCATCATTCGTCTGTCTCTGCCTGGCACTTTTACCTTAACACAGTAGCACATGGCAGCAGAGAAACTTGAATCACTCTGAAATATACACACGCACACTTGACCCTCTGACAAACTTGTCCATCTGTTCACTCGCGGTGTCTTCTCTTGCTGCTCTTTTTATGTTTTTTCCTGTTTTGATTTTGTTTCGTCTATGCCTTTAAGTGAATAGACAATGAGTGCGCTGAGTGGTTATGGAAAAAAAACTTTCATCTATAAATACTTGCTGAGGGATTTGGGCCTTTTGAACGTACTCTGAACAGCTACATCTGTTGACATAGCGAATATTTTCATTTCATACAATTCTCAAAAAGTCTTTCCTTGTGTTTATTGTGATGAATGATACCTCATATTGTAATCGCTGGACTTTTTAAATGTATTTTTAATGGCTACATCTGTTGAAACAGCGACAGCGTTTATTTCAAGAGAATCCAAAGACTACGCTTGACTGTAATACTGTACAATATATGGCTTATTGTACCCAGTTGACTTTTTGAATGTATTTTTAACAGCCACATCTGTTGCCACCATTTTCTTTCATCCAATGCCAAAGATGTCCCTTGTTTCAACTATAAGAAATGATAATGGCATATGCCGTTTGGCAGATTTTTTTTTTATGTCTCAAACAATTTGCATAGCATGTGCTACTCCGTTGGGTGTTAAGCTTCTGTTAAGGCTCCAAACCTCATATAATGTTTTTTTATTCAGTTCAAAAGGACAGTTCACAGAAAATATTTTATAATTTTAGAGCATAATCTATCCGTAAATGAACAAGATATCCGTAAATGAATATCCCCTAAATCTTGTAGTAATACAGTTTACCTCTTTAACCCGTCTAAAAAGGGAACAAATGAGCTGTAATCATGAGATAAAAGAAAGTGCTTATTGTTGTTATATACTATGCTATACTAAAATACTCTGTAGCGGTTTTTGCAGAATATTGTGTTTTTTGAGTTCATGTGGATTTCCTCTCCGACAGACATTCTTGTATCATACGTTTGTTGTGTAATCCTAAAAACGTTCTCCGTGCAACAATGTGTAGCCTCTTTGGCTATTGTTGTTTTTAGTCACAATCAGAAGAAAAACTAAAAACTTATTTTACAGAAACATAAATTAATATTGTGATATCTCTTGAATTAAACTCTGTCTGTGGAGGAAATGATCCTCACATTAAGAGGCACTCGTGGTAAGGTGTACTTGAGCGTGGTACTGATGCACTGATAAATCTACCACACATAAGGCTGGGCCATTAGAGTCAGCAACCATCTGCTGTTAGTGAGCAGACAGCATCTGGAAAACCACTGGAGTTACACTAAAGGACATAACTAAACATTAGCGTGCACGCTGAGACAGACGTAACAGGGAGTGAGCTCTCTGTCCATGTGTGTGGATGCATTTGCAATTGTTTCAATGTGTGTGTCTTTCCACAAAGTTATCGATCACGACGTAAAGTGAGTGGCTAATCAGGGGATGATGGTGATGTTTTATGTATCCTACATCCATAAAGGCTTGTTCTACAAGACATACACACAGAGAGACATACACACATACACGCTCACACTGTAACACCACTCAACAGAACAGGAACTTTATTGATTTACGCATAATTGGCCTAAGGCCCTTCTTGAAGAGAGAAATATGCATGGCAAGGGATCACCATGTCAATAAGTGGTGTGCTAGTGTGCGTGGTGTAACTGTACTCTAAGAGCCTGTTAAGACATGTCAGTCGCTGTAAAAACAGAAAACACACACACATGCACAATTGCTCCTGGGAGCTGGCCCATGATTTAGCTGCTTCATTACCATGTCTGCAGCTAAAATTAACCTTTCTGGTGGACTGTTAACCTTTTGTGTGGGTGTAAATGTGCGTGTTTGAGCACCCTCGCGATAAGGCAAGTGGCTTTCGTCAAACTGAATGTGTCACAGTGTTAAGTACATTTCAGTGAACTAACAAGTAGATACAATAAATGAATACATGACACACAAAGAATACACATTAGAATCCCATCGATCACCAGGAAGGAAGGTTGTCTCATATTACACACCCACACATGTAAACAGATTATTTTAAAGTTTGTAAGGCTTTTTCCCTGATATGCACTATAAGTATAGTGGATGGAAGACTGGTTGTTCATTGTCATTACAAACATAAGCCACTATCCACCTTTAAAGATTAGGTGAGTGTAGAAAGTTAGTTTACGAAAGAGTGACATTTTCTGTTACTGCAAACAGGATGAACAGAGAGGTGTTTTACAGACTGTTATAATGTATGGCTGCCTATTGTGCGTATTTTTGTCACAATACAATTTTGTATATTTTTTCATAAATCAGTATTTTATTTTCATGAACTCTTGCTCCTTGAGGTGTTCACTGCCATGCTATTTTCAACTAATTCAGGCTAAATAATGTAAGGCCTGATGTTGAAAATCACAACACAGAGGCATGTATTAATTACATTAATTCATAAGTGCATGAAAACATTTGAAATATTATTACAGATGTGAATATGTATATTTGCACAGCTTGTATTATACAAATGAAGAAGGAAAGGTCTGACATTCAGTAGAGGCCAAAAACATCATGCCAAAGCAAGCAGGTAATGTTACACAGTTGTGCGCAACAAACAATGTTCTCTTGGACGACAACTTGCATACGTTTATGCAGTATAATACTAAATTACCTAAAAAGATAATACTTTTGAAAAAAAAATTTAATTCATGATCCTGTCATTTCGCCTTAGAGAGAAATAAGAAGAAACTAGCTTAATGTTCATACTTGATACTTAGGAATTAATCTGTTTGTACAACTAGTTCTCGCTTAAGACACATGTAAGTTACTCCAACTCCCAGTTACTCCAACTTTCAACTTTTAACTGATAACACAGAAACACACTTTATGTGCTTTGATTTTCACTATTAAAGTGAAAATAGTCTAATTATCCTCACCAACACTACAGAATGGGAATTGGACTAATCTGGAAAGAGAGGCCAAACTATGTTGCCTTATAGTAAAGTACTCACCGTCCCTGTGTTAACCGATGTCCATTGTCATCTTAGGTGACAATAGTTCTACTAGGGTGAGTGAAACGGTCATAATACCCTCAGTAAAATTGCAGTCTCACAGTACGACATCACCCAGGGACACCCCTGTTCACTGAGGTCAGTCGAGTTTGATGAAAGCTCAAAACCAGCAGAGCGTTTCAGTCAGAAGCCCAGGAAACATGGCTCGCCCTCTGATGCACTGTTGCCTTATGTACAGATACTGCGAGGCTTAGTTTATAAAGGCTTCCCACAGACTGTCACAAGCTACTACTCCCCATTGTAGAGATACAATTATTGTAATCTTGATCTTGAAGGGGTCACAATATGGCATTTTCATCTACCTGCCTACGATTTAACCATCTTCCACTAATTCTCCTACACAAAAAAACACTCATGCTTACTTGGATAACGAAATTAATCATTTGTTTTATTGCACTGTGCGCGTGTGTGTGTGTTTGTGTTTGTGCTTGTGTGTGTGTGTGTGTGTGTGTGTGTGTGTGTGTGTGTGTGTGTGTGTGTGGGTGTGTGTGTGTGCTCGTGCGCGCATGTGAGTCAAAGTCAGTGTTCTTAATGTCACCATAGCTCAATTTCAATAGACTGGTAAGCTATCGATTGACAGTTATTTATGGTTTGATATGCTAAGATGAGCCGCCTAAGACAAGCTGTCCACTTCCCTTTTAAGAGCTCTATTAGAACTCTCCCTAAAGATGGTCTGTATGTGTGTCACTGAGTGCTAATTTACTCCCACCATTTAGACCATTATTGAAACACACACACACTCACAGAAACGGAATGACACTTTATGCACACACAGCTTTCCCATCTCTACACCAGTCCATCACTTGATATGTTTCTCTCTTCATTCTTATATATCTCCTCTCTCGTTGTATCAGCCAGTCTTCGGTTGATTTATTTATAATACACGTTGAAGCTGCAGCTCCAGTAGCTCTCAGTATGTTTCAAAGGGACATTTAATTTAACATCTAAGTGAAAGACGGAAATTAAATTGACCCTCTGTTGAATCAAAATGCGACATTAGGTATAAAACAATGAGATGACAAGACATGTTTCTCCTGGAAAAATACATATACCATCAAGAACACAAAATCATTTTGTCAAAGATAATGATCACAAAATTGGTATGTTTTTTTCTGTATGCTATCTGTGCTACTTTGCCAAAATGTTATGTGCTAAGCAGAAGGCATCTTCATTCACTTCTTTTCTGCTTTTCATTCCTAAGCTCCTGAAGGACTTTCTCCACCTCGATTACATCCAGTAAATGAATCCACCGTGCAGATAGACTGGGACCCCCCAGCCCAACTCAATGGACCACACCCACTATACCAGGTCTGTATGAGTATTGGCTTATATAAAGTACATGCCTTCACATGTCTGTGCTGGACAAGTGTACAGAAATGTAATCCAGCACTGTTTTAGCCATGCTACCTTACCACCATGCCTCTAGGAATTGCAATGTTGGTCGGTTCGCTAAGTGCATGTGGAACATGGTATATTCTTTATGCTTGTGTAACATAAGCATTGTCATGGACAGCTTGTTAGCATTCTGACGTTAGGAATTAGCTCAAGCACAGCCTTTTAGTGGAGCTAGCATGGCTGTAGACTCTTCAAGTGTTGTTGCTGTGTCATAATTTTAGCTGGACTTGGAAAATATACTATTTATTGTCAGTCCAAATATATTTACTTCAAGTTAAATGAAGAAAGTTTATGATTTTTATATAAGAAGCATGTGATCACAAGTAGCAATACGATTATTATATTAATTTAATACATGTATTTATATATTATAATTTTGTTTCCAGGTGGAGAGGTCAGATGTGTCTTTCTCTGACCCAAATGGTCCTGTTGTCAGAGGAACCAGATTCCCAGGAAACAGTTACTACCAGTTTCCCAGTGACACCCTTCCTGTTAACACTGACATGACAGGTAAGAACTAGATATTTGCAGATGTCTGTATGTGTTTCAGAAAAGTGACAGTGTCTATTTGCATTGCTATATTCTCTATATGTGAGTATGTCTGCACATGCGTTCCTACTTGCCTGACTTTGTTGGTGTATTCTGACGTTGTTTGGTGATCTCAGTGCAGTCCCTCAGTCTTGTAGTGACAGTCCTTTAGAATGACTTCCCCAGTCATCTTAAAGGACAATTATCTTTCTGTTTACCAGCATCATTAGAGGGTTGAGCTGCACAGCCAAACATGTTCTGCTTCATCTGAGAACATCACCCAGTCTGACGCTCATAATTAATGACTGCTGATGCTAATCAGTGGGATTTGAGCGGGTAAAGCTCTTCGATGCCACACAAGATTACTTTACTGTCCTGCACAAACCCTGTATCTCCAGTTCTGTCTTTCGGTGTGGACATAACGTTTAAATTCGCATCATAGAGAAAAGCTTCCCAATCCATGGTAAAACTTTATCATAAAATGTCAAAAATGTACACCTGTCAAGGAAATGGCTTTCTAAAACTAGTGATAAATTCCTGAATATTCTAAAAAAAAAAAGCTTTCATTTGTAATCTTTATGTGGCTGTGATCAAATGTAATCCAGTCAACAAAGCGCTTTTTATGTTTTTCACATAATCGTGTTCCATCTGAAATAACAAAATATGTTTTCCACCCATACATTGGGGATCCATCCATGCAATGGTAATTGAACATCTGATATTAGAAGCTTACACCGCAAACTGTCAGTTTCCAAATACTGAAGAAAGCCACAGGATATTACTGTGACCTTTAAGTTTAAGACGTATTTAATGCTTGTCTTCATGCACACACACCTAAATTTCATCTTTCACCTCATCTAAGTCGTTAATAAAAAAACACTGTTTTTATGAAGGTTCTTTCAAGGTCACATAGAAATTGAGAAAAAAATGAATGGAATGTATTTGGAGAGGTAAGCCACCCTGAAATATAGAAACGTTTTCTATTCATATCACAATAATAACATCAAATGATCTGTTTATTAGAAACAAATAAGTACATTTTTTAAAATTCCTTAGAGGCGGAAAAGAACCATGTTTATACACTATGTTTTTGTAAACAATTCAATATTTATTATATAATTTTAGTTGGACTTTTAACTGACATTCGATTTCACTAGTAGTCGGTTTATTTACTTGAATTTAAACAGAAACAGGAACCTAATTATCAGAAAATAATTTATAAATGACTATTAACACTGATATTTATATAAACTCTTATGTGTTCTTCTTTTGTCCCTTTCTCCACACGTGTGTTCTTATGATGTGAGCCGTCGGAACATGTAACATGTGAATGAATGTGAAAAATGAAGTGGTTGAAACGGAGCATGAATACTAAACAAAGATTTATAAAGATCCCAAATAGCTTTTTTATAATAATGATATCATTTATCTGACCTCCTCTTTGTCCTCTACACATCTACTTCCATAAAATGTTATATGGGTCTGTTTGGATGATTATCATTTCCTCTGTGTTCTTTAGGAGCTGAGTGGTAGGTCAGTGTAATGTTGTCCTAATGCAAATCAGTGAAAAACTCATGTTGGGCTATATGTTAAAAATCCCTTCAGCTGTCATACTTCGTATTATTATTTTAACTTATGGCCCCTGGTTTTAATTCATTTCTCTCTCTCTGATCACTCTGTTTTTATTTCAAATCAACAAATAGTTTTAATCTTATCCTTCAGCACAAAGGTAAATAGATCTCTCGGAATACCGCCTGCAAATAGATGAGGATGAAGTTTTACTATTGAATGGTGCCTCTCATCTCATCCACTCTCCTCCTTTATAACGGGTAATGGATCAGACAATCACTTTCATACCGGATCTATTTTGGACCATGAATGTGTCAGCGGTCCTCAAACCATCGCCCTTTTACAACCATCAATACTAATAGCATCATCTACAGACAATTATTCCCATCGAAGCGCATGGAACAGCGAACAAATCAAAGCCAAATCGGATTATGAATGTAATGCAGTGTAATGCCCCGTCGGGAGTCAATTGATCACATAGGACAGACTCGTCGATTGTTGATGTCTTCTTGAAACCTACTAACTCTGACGTTGACTACTGTAAAAAATCATTTTTTGTGTTGATTTGTTGTAGCCTATAGTTTCTGTTGATCAGTTTCATAATGCAAGAACCCATGATGTTTAATCCAGAAAAATGTAGATTGTATGCATCACTTTAAAATGTGGTTCTTTTGAGAAAACTCAACTTTTTTTATTAATTGTTTTGTCCAAGGGCAGCATTGATCCCTCCAGAAAAGCCTGATGGGCTTTTTGTAGGAAACAGATGATCCTAATTTTTCTCCATCAACATTATGCACATCTTTGAGTAGGGTCAACATGTTAAATCTCAGTTATGATTAAGATTGACCATATAAACTAACATGACATGTGCCCTTTCACCTGTAATTTTATGGCCACATAGGTTGTTTTCCATGTGCAATTATTGTGATAGAAGTGGATTTTTCCATAAATGATAAGTCTGCTCACATTTGATTAACGATGCTTTTTAATGCTGAATGAATTTAGGGCACTTGAGGTCACACTGAATCTTACTTAAGATAAATCAGGAGTATAACCATACCCAATCATCTGATATGAAACCCCCGTAAGTGCTCTTTTCCATAAATGCATGTTAGTCCATTCATCTTACATGTAATGTCAAGGTATCTAAAGCCTTATGATTTGACTTCCTAGTTCATCTTTGAATTAAGGACTTTTTTTGTTAAGTAATCTACTTAAATGGATGCTGGTTCAAAACAGATTACCGGTATATAGTCTTCTCTCCTCATTTGTAATTCTCAATTATTTGAGTCTGAAATGGTCGGATTGGAATGAGGGCGATGGCCTGCTCATATTTTCAGAACTCCGGATGTATTGCTACAAGCCACAGTAAATGAAGAGAGATGAAACATCCCAAACATAGTTAGCAAGAAAAAAATGAATGCAGGAACAAATAGACATGGATCATTTCCAGACACGTCTAACACAGTACAATGCTGCAGCAACACTGCAGCAACTGAGCAGGAAAGAGGGAAATGTTAAATGATACAAATTATTTTTCCTTAATTAATATGATTGATTGCCAGGCATTGACGTTGAGAGGAGAGGGGGAGAAATGTGTGAAGGGAAAGTTTGCACAGACATCATTAGTTTTTCCCCATTTAAAGATTAATCAGAAGAGGCTGGGCTCTTTAATTCTGTCATTTGTATATTTAATGGGCTGCTGCAGAATCTATGGGTGTAATTAGCTAGCTGCCGCGCTCTCATTAATATGCCAGGCTCTGATTAATGCCAGCACAGAGCTAACATGACTGGAGTTATTCAGGTTATGTTGTGTAGATGATTGCACACAACCTCCACTGTTTACTGAGACAGAGAGGAGAAACAATAGAGTAACACGTGGACAATACTACCTAATAAATAAGACCATTATTAAAACTGGAAATGGCTGAATATTGCTACCTGTTACATATTGTGAAATATTATATCCTCATTGTTCACTTAGGCACACAGTGAGAGAGAGAGGGAGAGAAACGGTGCATTTGGTTTGAACAATAAACATAAAGTGTCAAAATGTTTAATTTAGAAAAGAGTTCATTTAAACAATATACTTCTCACTTATGGTGTAAGTAACAACTCTAGGGTTGATGGTGTGAATATAATTGGTGTAATGTACTTGTAGGTCATAAAACATGTTCTTTACAGCACATTGATTAATTAATCAGTCATGAAGAAAAATAAAACGTTTAGATTTTGACACAACAGCACTGCAAAACAACACAGGTTATGATCATTGATAAAGGTCTCTAAAGTGATCCTTTTTATATGGCTTCATGTTCTGGCCAGAGGCTTGGCTGAAGTTATATATATCGCATGCCAAATTGACATCTAATAGCAAAATTGACATGAGACTTGGTGTGGATATTCATTGTTCCCACTATTCTCTTGAGCACATTGTACAAAATACATACAATTGAAATTCAATCAATGGATAAGGTCATCTTTACTCGTTCACAATCAAGTGTTCATCCACTGTTTAACATCAAGCGTTGACATGTGTATAATGCGTGAAAAAGGCGCTGGTGTTTTGTGTTTGACAGATGATTTGTACAGCTGTGAAGATATAAGATTTTATAAACACTGACAATAATTTTCATTGTGGTGAAGTTATTTGTCTAGTTATCGGAATAAAATCGTTGATCGCAATTATTCTGGCCACGACAATTGTCCCATGCCGAATTGTGTGTGTGTGTGTGTGTGTGTGTGTGTGTGTGTGTGTGTGTGTGTGTGTGTGTGTGTGTGTGTGTGTGTGTGTGTGTGTGTGTGTGTGTGTGTGTGTGTGTGTGTGTGTGTGTGTGTGTGTGTGTAACAGAGACACCTGTCATGATGTGTGCTCAGGTTTGTCTGTTGATGGCTCCAAAGTGGTTGTCAGTGTGAAGTAGCACAAGTCCTGTGGGGAAATCTGAAGGAAGTAATGCTGAGCACGAGTAGTGTCAATTCAATGCTGTACATTTGGACCAGACACCTTGGCAAAGCATGTGTGGACAGTTTGTCCCTGCCTATCACACAGACAACGTTACCTTACCAGAACCAAAACCAAAAATCCTGTTTACATTGAACTCTCGACTGCAACTACGATGCTTAACACCATTACTGTGTGGCAACTGTGTGCCTTGAATTGGACCTCTTTAATAATTGATCCAAAGTGCTTTCTTCGTAAACACAACTTGACATGAGGAAACTCACTTTCTGGAGTACTGAAAGAAAGCACAATGCATTGCAGCAAAGTTCAGAATATTACATATTCCTGTCAAATCCTTTTGAGTGTGTGTTAGGGTTCCATGTGCCGGGACTGGTCCATGTCCACTATAGAAATAAATCATTGTGCGGTTTTATCTTCAAACTGTTTTACAATGGATAACTGTTTACACCAGAATGTAGGATACATGGCAAGCGGGTAAAAAAAGAAAATTGAAGATGCAAAGGCAGAAAATGTATCCAGGTGGTGAAAGGGAGGATGAGGAAAGGTCAAGAGAAAGAAGATGAAGGTTAAAAGCGTAGGGAAGAAAGAAAGGAAGGTATGAGAGATCAGGAGAGTGTGACACACTGAGAAGGTTAAAAGGGGGATAATGTAATGTCAGGTATCTGTCATGACTTCACTCATTTCTGTGCTGACAAGGTCATGAATGTAAATGACAGCTGTCTGCTTGATGTACAAAAGTCCAATGTAAAGAGCATCTGTATCTTGTCTTAGCTGTATACTTAAACTATAGGTTTACTGCAATATTGCTTTCAATGCATGCACTGCCAAAATGGGACAATTTTGAGAAGACATTTCTTTTGGAAGGGGCTTTCTCGTCAACTGATTTCTTTTTTTGTTTCTATGCTTCTCGTCTCTTACTTTAGGCCTCCCCTGTAAAAAACAGTGTCTGAGAAAAATTCTTAGATTTTGGTTTGTATAATTCAAGATTGACTTCAATTGACTTGACAACTTCAGGTCACCATCTTTTGCTATATCAACACAACAACATAGCACAACCCAGGAAATGAATTTACTGTATATAGTTGTGTTTATTTTCAAAAAAGTGTGTGAAAACTGGGATCTTTAAAAGGGCTAATCTGTATTCACGAGGAGCTCACAATGTAACTGCTTGACTTCTCTCCATTCTAAGTGAATTCACACACTAATTATTTTGCTAACACCGGCTCCTGATGAACCCTGGACTGCCTCCATTCAGCTGCTTTAGATCTTCCCACACTTCTGTTCCCTTCAGAGACATACAGAGATGAAGAAACGCACACATGCTCACAGACACACACATACAACCGCATGCTCTGTGTCACTGTGTGGATCTACTTGTGGATTAAGAGCCAATCTCTGATCTATAGTAACATGACAAGACAGCGCACTGCATGAATTCTGTGTGTGTGAGTGTGTGTGTGTGTGTTAGAAATCTAAAAATCTACAGGTTTCCCACATTGCTGTAGCTTTAAGTCGCAGTATGCATTCACAAAGGCCATTTACAACAAAGATACTGTAGCTGCAACGTTATGTCAGTTGCTGCCTTACTAGTTTTCTCACATCCTAAATCAATTGTCATTCCAGTTGGTGATTCAGTATTTTATATAGGCTTTATTGTATATGGGAAAAGTATAATAGGCGTTGTTTGAGTGAATCAGGATAAATAGTTTGGGTTCTATAACTGTTGTTTTCTTGAAGTAGGCCACCAACCTTAAGATAGAACTGTTTTCAACTTCAAAATGCAGCAGAGCAAACGTGCATAAAGCTTGGAATGTTTCTCCTTAATCAATTACCAGTATTATGTTGATTAAGAAGAGCAATCAAATTGTCTGACACAACAATCAATTGGGCTTAAATATAATTGGGATACAGGATGGAGTAGGACAGTTTAATTTTGTCTTTATAGGTTGATCTCTGCTACACTAAAGTTAGATTATAGAAAGTTGATAAGCATCACCCATTTCACTTGTTCAAAAGCATATAATAATAATATACTGTAAATACATAATCTGTAATTCAAGTCTTTTTATGCTTTTTTATTTATTTATTTAAGAAAAGTCAACATTTAAATTTCAATATTTCATACAATAACTTTTATATTCTTGAAACTTCATTAGCATCATCAGTTTACTTTAAAAAGCATTTGTGCCTGTACATTCTAGATAAGTCTACAGTTTTATTTAATATTCCAGTTGAGGACCACTGGTTTAGCCTAATTTTTTTCCTGAATGATTTACACTTCCTGATCTTACTTTACACAGGTATTGAGTTGAGCTTCAAGACTGGATCCCCAGATGGTCTGCTGCTCTGTGCCTTCTCTCCAGGACAACAGGAAGAGTTCCTGGCTATTCAGATCAAAGATGGCCGGCCTTACTTTCTGTTTGACCCTCAGGTATGTCGATTAATTTAATGATTATTAATTTGCAGGGGAATACATGTATTCTTCATTTTAAATTAGATGGAATTGAACTTTTTTAATTTTTTTAAGCCACATTCTCTTTTCCCAGTTTGTTTCTCTTACTTTATTATTCAATTCAGCTCAACTAAAGTGAGCAGAGTAAAGTTACAAGGAGAAATAAGTTGCTTTACTTTTTTTCTTCTAAGGCACCTCTGTTTCTCTTTCTTTCTCTTTATCTCTCTCTTTCGCCCATTTTCTCTCACACTTGCTCTCATCTAATAAATGCGATCTGTAGCCCCTCATTGGCTCTGTCAGGGAGACAGTGAGAGGGGGGGAAACTTTGAAAGTGTGTCAACGTTTGAATTGGACTGCAATTAACTCATTCCCTGCAGTCACTACGCGTGAATACCAATGCAAGCTAATTAAGCTTTGTACCCTTGCGCACACATACACAGCCCTGCTTGCCTTATCCATCCATACAGACACATGTAGAGGGGTTAAAGAGTCAACGACTTCGATGATGAAAGTGATGATGGGAAATGATTGCACACATCCACGAGGCCACCAACTAATTACACACTCAAACAAACACACACATACACACTAGACTTTCCTTCCTCATCACTATCCAATACTTGTTATCAAAAAGAATCGTGTGCAGAGGGGTGTATGTCACTGAATAGGTCGTTCTTGACTTGCAGTGTTGTGGCTCGTGTGTGTGGTTGAATGTATACTGCTGAATGTGCGATGGAGTGTGTGTGTGTGTGTGCGTGTGCGTGTGTGTGTGTGTTCTCCAACTGGGTTGATTCCTTTGTTTAGGCTAGTTTGAGGTAATTAACAGTGGGAGTGGTGTCACGGCTTATTAGTGTTCCCCTAGATACATATAGCTGGGCCCATTACTTCCCACTATTAGCCTGTTGAGCTAGCCTAATGGGATTACTAGTGCAGGGGGGGTAATTTAGCATGACATAGGAAAGTGATATGCTCATAAATATGAGCACGTGAGCTGCCTAGTACTTGTGCACGCACACACACACGCACGCACGCACGCACGCACACACACACACACACACACACACACACACTCAAAAGTATACTGAAGCAAAGAAGCCCTCAAAAACATTTCCTTTCACATGTATTAAAGATGGACAAAGTCATTGGAGTAAACTTACTGTCACAAACTGTTTAATTCACATGCTGACACAAACACACACACACACACACACACACAGACACACACACACACACACAGGCATACAGTTTACACTCTATTGATGCAGGTGAGTAGTATTTTATGGATCACTGGCTGTCACAGTGTTGGATGATACAGTGTGTATTACGGGCTGTAATGCTTTGATACACATCTAGCACTTATCCTGGACTCTAATATACTCTAGCTCCCTGTTAGATGCATTTGCAGGCACAGAAACAAGTGGCAAACACAAGGTATATGTTATAGTGCCAGCAGCACCATGCAACTTTATTCTCATTAAGCTCGATAAAACTGGTTGCTTGTAGTAAATCGAGAAACCTCTAGCTTTTGAGGAAGACAATATTGTATAACTGATGCTCATCATAAAAAATATCAAAACATATTTATTTATTTACATTACCCTATATCACAAATAGCTATTTGACCTCAGTGGGCTTTACAATATATTAGATATATAAACAATTTAGGATATATAAATGAATGAATAACTGACTGAACTTGTTAAATTAAATGTTCCTTATTTCAGTCTGTGTTGACTTGTATTTGTATTGTCTTTTATATGGAACTTTGAGTCCGGAATAAAGTATTCATTCATTCATTCAGTGAATGTTTTACATTTTAAGAGGAAATGCACCTCCATCTGTGTGTGTGAGCGTGTGTCTGTGTGTGTGTGTGTGTGTGAGCGTGTGTTTGTGTGTACTGAGAGCGAGATAGATAATGAGTATGTGAGAAGGGCAGTCTTTGCTCAGGCAGTTTCAGCCCACCGATCTTTTTAAATGCCTTGCTGAAAGGCTTCTCAGTAGTAGTTTCCTGGAGAGTTTACTTGCTTCCCCTGCCAGTATCTCTCAGGCAAGAGAGTCAAACGGATGTGTTTGTGCGTATGTGTAAAAGAGAGGGAAAGCTGTAGAGAGAGTCCTCCCATGTTGTCTTGTTAAGTAGAGCTGTCTAGAAATGGTAGTAAAGATGTCAGAGGCTGATATACTCTGGCATTCATACATTTATTGATCTCATCATTAAATCTTCATCACTGTGTGTGTGTGTGTGTCTGTGTGTGTGTGTGTGTGTGTGTGTGTGTGTGTGTGTGTGTCTGTGTCTGGATATGTTGTTTGTGTGAGTGTGTACGTACCTGTTACTCCATTTTTTTTTACTACATTACTCTTTGCCTACTTGCTAAAAGCTGATCACAACAATGATGTCATACTTAATAAGTTGCAAAAAGCCCTGTAACAACACTTTGATGATCATATGTAGGGGAGAACGGGGTAATTTGTCACATGGGTTGGATGTCACATTCGTTATATCTCGGAACCAGAGCGCGCTAGCTCTGAAATGTTGATATAAAAAAGGTCCAGAATTGGGATCAGAGGTCACATACATAGAATTCCTTGGAGGAAGACAGCTGCATTTCAGGTGAGAGGATGTTTTGTGTTTTTCATGTCAAATTCAAAATATTTTGCTTCTCAGTATTTTTCTTCTAGGCTTTTACACAATGGGTTTATAACAAAACACTTGTTACCCTCAGAAAGTGTGAAGGGTAAACTATAGTTTAGATTGTGGTTAGCAAGCTAATTAGTTGTCAGATGGTTGTTGGCCTTGATGCTAGCAAGAAATTCAAGTTGGGGTTGGTCGTCAAATTTTTTGGGGGGTTGGTTGTCACATGTTATCTCAAGGCTGCAGCCAGAAAAGGAACCCAATAACGAAAGAAATTGTCAAGCTGTATCCTCACTGACACCCCAGAAAAGGAAAGAATAGAGCAGGAAAAGGCAGCTAGCAAGCAAAAGAAAAAAGGGCAGCAAAATCAAAACAACCCAGTGCATCCCAAACTAGACCAGCTGCCAAGGCTACAGAACGTTATGTAGGCCTATTTGTCAACTTGACAATGCAATTAAACATTCAAATTTGGTTCTGCCTCCTTGCCTTCTTTTTAAGATTTTTCCCATTAAGATAACATTGTGACAAACAACCCCATAGTGTGTGACAACCGACCCCTTGATGGGGTTGGTTGTCACAATGTGTCAGAGTGTCTTTGATGGTAAATTACTTCTTCATTACAATAAGTTGGAAAAAAAGAGAGACACACATTTCTAGCCAACACCTTAAGCTTCAATTTAATGTAGGAATGGCTATTGACAGATGTTTTGGTGATGAGCAATTCTCACTAGAGTAAAAAGTGTGCCTACTTACCCCGTTCTCCCCTACATGTTCCTGTGCTTTTGAGGGTGGCGTGTGTATGGTCTGTGTCATCGATCCTTAATGTCTAACCTAGATTGCAGTACACGGGGGATAAAAAAAAGCAATAATTTTAAAATGTTACAAAGCAAGCATGTTTGATTGCGCTGTGATTGGAAATGTGCTCTATTTTGAGACAGAGGTCATAGATTTACTTAAACGATTACCGTAAGACACATACACTCAACAAAAATATAAACGCAACACTTTTGTTTTTGCTCCCATTTTTCATGAGAAGGACTTAAAGATCTAAAATTCATTCCAGATACACAATTGTACCATTTCTCTCAAACATTGTTCACAAATCTGTCTAAATGTGTGATAGTGAGCACTTCTGCTTTGCTGAGATAATCCATCCCACCTCACAGGTGTGCCACATCAAGATGCTGATCTGACATCATGATTAGTGCACAGGTGTGCCTTAGACTGTCCACAATAAAAGGCCACCCTGAAATGTGCAGTTTTGTCTCACAGCAACATGCCACAGATGCCACAAGCATTGAGGGAGCGTGCAATTGGCATGCTGACAGCAGGAATGTCAACCAGATCTGTTGCTCGTGCATTGAATGTTCATTTCTCCACCATAAGCCGTCTCCAGCAACTTCGCACAGCCATTGAAGAGGAGTGGACCAACATTCCACAGGCCACAATTGACAATCTGATAAACTCTATGCAAAGAAGATGTGTTGCACTCCATGAGGCAAATGGTGGTCACACCAGATACTGACTGGTTCTGAGTCCCCAGACCCCCAATAAAGCAACAAAATGCACATTTCAGAGTGGTCTTTTATTGTGGACAGTCTAAGGCACACCTGTGCACTAATCATGATGTCAGATCAGCATCTTGATGTGGCACACCTGTGAGGTGGGATGGATTATTTTAGCAAAGCAGAAGTGCTCACCATCACACATTTAGACAGATTTGTGAACAATGTTTGAGAGAAATGGTACAATTGTGTATCTGGAATGAATTTTAGATCTTTAAGTCCATCTCATGAAAAATGGGAGCAAAAACAAAAGTGTTGCGTTTATATTTTTGTTGAGTGTAGTTGCGAGACCTATGGTCAGTGTTAAGAAAGAACTATAAGTCAACAGGATGTATTCACAACAATGTTAATGTGTTAAAAATCCTTGCCTGTATTATGTGTCTATGTGTGTAGGGCTCAGCGGTGGCTGTGAGTGTACAGGGTGATGGAGGGCGCCGCTACAATGATGGACAATGGCACAGCATCATAGCAACAAGGCGAGGGGCCGTGGGAACAATCGTTGTAGACAATCAATACAGAGGTAACTCTTCTCATATTCATACTGCCCACCATGTGTGTATCCGCTCCCTGTGTGGGTGTGTGTAAATGCTAGTGTATATATAAGCTTCTCTGTATATGTGAGGATGTACACAAGTGTTTGGATGTGAATAGTGTAAAACTGACAAGTATTCAAGTATACGTGTATGTATGTAAATCCCCCGGCTCCGTATGGAGGTATTAGCCAGGTTAATCCCAGCCACTCTGTGCCTGATGAGAAAATTACTGCTTCACTCTCACAGAAAGGCACTCATGTTTCTCAGTTGTTCTCAAATATGTTTTTCAGTTTCTTTCTTCCTGGGTATATCAGAACAGAAAACAGAATAATCAGCATAATCCACCTCTCACTTAGTCTCAGTCCTCTTGTCTCTTTCCTTCACTTCTGTGTGTGTTTGTCCTGTTTACACCCTTTATTTTATGTTGTCCTTCCCTTTATTCTTCTACTTAGGAAGTGCATCAGCTTCCAGTGGCAGCACCATTATTGGTGAGAACACAGGGCTGTTCATTGGAGGGCTGCCTGAAGACTTTACTTTGCTAAGAGAGGATTCGGGTCAGTCCAACGTCACACACACTTTTTAAACTGTTCTGTTACTGTTCATTATATTAAACATTTAATTACATTTGATACATTTTGGCCATCTTAACTTGACTTTCTATTTCCTTTCTTTTTACACACTTTACTGAATCCACGGATTAAATGTTATATTGCCAAAATTCTGTCCACTCTGCATTACATAGCTATTTTCTATCCACTTTAAATATAATTTTTGAAGGGACATAAACCTTTTACTCAAACCTCCCGGTGGAGGTCCAGCCTCACTACAACCAGACCTAGTTACCTACCTTCATAACATGAATCTTCATTCACATCATCATAATCAGACACTTGGTAACTTCTGGTCATCCTTATCATAAACTCTGGATGGCAATTGCTACTGACAACTTGAACTAAAACTTTTGAACATGAAACCAATATTTTCAGGCAGTTTGTGTAGACATGGGGGGCGGGATAACTCTCTGATTGACAGTTATTCTTGTCCGTCTCACCAGGTGAAGCCCTGCTAGTTCGACAGGGTTTCTCTGGCTGCCTCAGGGACTTGAGTGTTAAAATGACTGACAGCCCCTCAGAAGAATGGAAATCTCTGGACTGGGCCAAAGCCACAAAGAAGGTGGCAGTGTATGAAAGCTGGGAGGGATGTCCCGTTCAAACTGTGCATGGAGCCCATTTTTTGGGTCATGGTAGGATTATTCATGATTGATCATTGCAATGGTTAAGATTTGTTTGTTAATTGACTTCTTTTTTTTCACAATCAAGCGGTGTTCAGATACAACTTCCAATGACTGTTTACTGCCACTAATACACTGACACCCCAGTATATTTTAATAAGACTTTTGCTGCTGATGTTAGTTATAATGAGGATGTTGTTGTTTCAAGTTGATAAATATGAGGATTATAAGTGAATTGGTCTCTGTGTGAAACATCGGGTTTATGAGTGTACATTTCCTCCTACTTGCTTTGTAAAAGCGCAGATTCACTCAATATTTTATTTGTCTGTTACTTTTGAATATATTATTCAATACATTTTAACCACAAATATGCGTGAAAATAAGCGTGACACTGATGTTATATTTATTTTGTGTTATTTCCTACTTACTTTAGGTTACTTGGAGATGGTCAGAGATGTATTCAGTGGAGGACAGGACTTTGACATTTCTATGGATTTCAGAACAGACCAGCTCAATGCACTTTTGCTATTTACATACAACACTCTAACTGAGGACTACATGCTTGTAAGGAGCACAGACACATTCACGATGATTGTTTAAAATACTGAAAATATTCAAATAAGATGAAAATAAATGACAAAGCCTTTGTTGATTGGTGTGTGTTTTTGTCTAGGTGGAGCTGGAAGCTGGTCTCCTGTCCTTCATTGTTGTCTCTGAAGGTCACATGACCGAGCTCAGCATGTGGGTGGGGCTCAGCTACTGCGATGGGGACTGGAAACGCCTTTCA
Organism: Ammodytes marinus; assembly: GCF_949987685.1. NCBI lineage: Eukaryota > Metazoa > Chordata > Actinopteri > Uranoscopiformes > Ammodytidae > Ammodytes > Ammodytes marinus. The sequence continues at coordinate 25,442,182 of NC_137230.1, read as the reverse complement.
ATGGCCAAACGCAGCGCACTCATCTCTGCCGCAGTCGGTGACTGGGCGGAGGAGACCAGGGGAGTGGGAGGAGCAGTGACACTGAGAGTTGATTCGCCGTTCTACTTGGGGGGTGTGCCCACAGAGCTCAAACATCCTGCCCTCGCCAGCCGAAGTCACAAACACGGTGAGATATGAGTACACACAGAAATAGTATTGGTACGTTCACACACTCAAAATGAATTTTTTTTTTCAGCCAAGAGGATGCGTTTCATTTGGTTGCTGAACTTTGTTGTCCTTATATAAAATGTTCTGCACAAAGTCAAACACGGCATTCACTTGTCTGTGGGCTCTTGTTTTTAATTTCCTGTTTGCTTCAACCGCAACTTGACCAAGTCTGGCCAGGACAGCATTAAATTAACCAAGCAGCAGTCATAATGATTATACCTGTGATGTTTCACGTATACAGTAGTATTAAACTAAAGTCTACAGTTTACTTTTTTTTTTAGTTTTATAATTTTTTACATATGGACAAAAAAAATTAAAAACAGAATAAGTACACATACAATACATACACAACACCCAACCCCTTCTCCCCTCCCCCCTTCCCCCTCTTTCCTCCCCCTCCCCCCTCCCTCACATAAACAGACAAGGAATACAGAGAAATAAATAACTAAGACAAAATGATTAAGAAAATAAGCTATGAATACACAAGAAACAAAACAAAGCTAAAACAAAAACAAAACTGGGGCAAACTTCACACCTTTTGATTCCCAGTGCCGCAGCACTGGGCCCCATATAGCGGGGAATTTATGGGGGTGGCCTGACAGCTCATATCGTAGCCTTTCCACATGTAGAATGCCCACCATTTCCCTCAGCCAGGTGTCAAATACAGTTTACTTTTTTATTCTAAGTGTTCTATTGGTTTAATTATCTGAGTTTGCGTCCAAGCATAAAACATGTAGATATGATAATGGAGAATGAAGCTCACAAGTCATGATACATTTTTAAACTATTCAAATGTCAAATGGAGATGTGCATTTTCAGAAAGATGTACTGTTCTCACAGTTCTCCCTCCTTTCTTCTCTGTTTTTCTTCACCTCTTGTTTCTCTCTTTCTCCTCTCTTCCTCTCTACTTCCTTCTCCTTCTTTACTTCCCAGGCCTAGGAGGTTGCATTAGGGATCTTACCATACGAAGTGATATGATAAAACCTTCTGTCAGCCATAGTGTGGACCTCTCTGCTGCGTCCCATCGTTCTGTTAGAGTCTTCTTAGACGGCTGTCCCTCCAGTGAGAGCCGCTATAACTGCAGAGGCAATGATTCTGTGTTGGTGTATAGTGGGAGGAAGACACAAGCCACGGATTATAGCCTACAGCCTTTCACCGGTAACCATGCACAGTACACATGTACATAACTACACTAACACGGAGACAACACTCATCAGGAAATCACAAAAAAACATCTCTACCTATCAGCCAGTTCTTCAGATTGAGAAGGGTGTGCTAGTTCATTTTTCATCTGAAGTGAAACTGGACCTGGTGACACGCTTTCATATAATTTGTATTATCGAAATAGTTCGTATTCCTTCACACCTGTTGATGAGATGTGCAGTACAATTTTGTGATAAAAACTTCAGATAAAACTATGACGCAATCTTTTTTGACTGATAAAAAGATGACTTAAAGCTGGGGTGGGTAACTTTGTCACTGTAATATTTGGCAAAAATGTCATATTAGCCATTCAGCTATATGTACTGTATGTGAAGTGGTCTGAGAATATCCACTCATCACTTTGCTCTCCCCTGCCTCTGTGTGCCGCCCCCAAAAATTGCCACCGATCGTGTACACTTTGACCAATCAGAGCAAGTCTCCGATTCTCCGTTCACGACTCTAGCAGTCTGACAGTTTGACACTATGGCAGCCAACAAACAGCAATGTCTACAATCAACGGCCCCTAAATGTCCTATTTCTCGTTTAACAACAACTGCTTACACTGCTAAGACAGCAAGGATACGAGGAAAGACCGGAAAGACACAAGTTGAAAATAAATGAACGCGCATAACTGTTGTTCGGAGGGAGGAGCTACAGCAGGTAGAGCGTATCAGGGAGGGACCAGAGAGAATACAAGTGGAGCGGTTGAGGTATTTGGATTCCCAACTGCTTTTTTCTCCCAAATCATATACCCCAGCTGCAAGATGAGATAACCATCCAATAAATAAATCCTTTGTATATTTAGTCTGGGCAGCTAATCCAAAAGGAACCAAAGCCCACACTATGACTCTCTAACTGTCCAATTAACAATACTCATGAACAGGTGTGAACATTTTCTCTTCATGTAAAAATCTCCTCTCTCCCATGTGCATCCCCTCCCCATCCTTCTATTCAAACACACACACACACACACACACACACACACACACACACACACACACACACACACACACACACACACACACACACACACACACTTTTCAGAGTACCTGTATAGGTTTGTGGCCTTGGCTGAAGGAGGTTGGGCAGCAGGACCTTGGCAGAGAGGACGCAGCCAAAGCAAAGGTAAACCGTTTTATACTGGTAATGCACACTCACACTTACACAAGTCCTCATACACACTCACACACGCGTGTGCACACACACACACACACACACACACACACACAAACACACACACATACAATTTTGGTACACAAGTATTATCGTTTGGTTCTAATCTCTATCTGATACACTCTAATATTAAAGAGACTCTTAAGTATTCCAAAGCCTCTGTTACTAGCGTTATGTGGATGTGAGAGTGTGTGTTCCACTACAATCATGTTTGTTTATTGTGCTGTTATCTGTTTTAGCATTTCCTTCACACAGTGTATGATTTGGCCCTTAATGAAACTGAAAAATATTTTACTTTACAACTAGGAGTTAATATTGCCTCTGGTAGACTTTGTTCTGTATTGTTTCTCTGTGTTCTTAAGAGATTTTAGTTGTAAACCACTGCTGCGTTGCACAGTATGTGAGACTTATCCCAAAGCCAGTGACATTACATGTGCCTGGCTGCATGAGAGATTGATAAGGCTTCTATAAAGGGCATCCCAGTAAAAGGCTGTTAACCCAGAATGGCCTGCACGCTCCCTTGTGTATTATAAAGCTGCTCGTTAGTAGTGAACGATACACTGGTAGGTCTCAGTATGCCATACTATGACCAGAGAGACGAATGAAGGAGAGGGAGGGAGAGGGAGAAAGTGCTAAATACATAAAAAACAAAGGGGGAAAAGAAGAGGATGGAGGACAATGGCTGAGAGGAAAGGAGGAGGGAGGTGAGGTGAGCAAGAAAGGAAGCAGTGTAAGAAAATTAGGAAATGTAGATGCAAGGTGAATGGGTAATAAAAGGAGGAAGGAAAGGAAAGATAAAAAGTGAAAGACGTAAGAATAGCGAAAGTGGAAAAGGACAGGGAGAAAGTTGTGTCATAAAGGAAGTTAATTAATGAAGGAAGAAAAACATAAAGGTTGCAGGTGGTAGAGCACAACCGAAAAACACAGCAAGCTGGAAGGAGTCAGATTAAGATGAAAGAGCGATTATAAATCTGTAGACAAGTCTTAACAATTTGTAAGTTGTTTATAAATTATCTTAAGGACGCTACAAATAACTGGTCTGTGAGGCTGTTTTTGTAAGTTCCCCTTTTTGACCATTTTAAGAGTTTGCACTGACAGCTAGTGTACTTAGGTAGCCCAAGAGTAAGTAGATAAGTGAAGGATGGGACAGATGGATGTATGGATGTAAACATAAAATGAAGGTGGTTGTGTGGCAGCGAGATAGACAAGGAGGGGGTAAAGGGGCTGCACCGTTTCTGAACTACGGAGGGTGTCAAAGAGAGAAAATAAGGTCCTATAGAGAAGGAGGGAGGCTGATTGCTGTGAAATATAGCCCAGAATGAATTGCTGGCTACATTAAATCAGTGCTGAAAAAGTTACTGCTCTCATAAATACTATTTATGCTAATAGTGAGGTATGATTTACTGGGCCTATTAAAACACAGAGAGATGGGGGGTGCTTTTTCTTTAACCTCATGTGCTGTTTTTTTTCATGTTTTTATTTTTTATTTTTTTTACATTTGTTCTTCCAGATCTAATTTCTTAAATGTTATGCTGCTTATTTATCTTTCTCAGTTTTGATCCACTGTATTCTTCCCTTAACAGTCACCTCTCATCTTGACTAGTGTGGCCTCTCTCTCTCTCTCTCTTTCTCTCTCTCTCTCTCTCCCTCTCTCTCTCTAGTACCTAGATCTGTACCACCTCCCACCACAGTGCAAAGCCTGAATGGGTACAGTGCTAGGGTGAGCTGGGTGCCACCCACTGGTGACATCAGAGGGCTGATTGACAGATATGTGTTGAAGGCCTACAATAGAGACCAGCCAGAGGTAGCGCCTATCAAAACGACGTACCTGGCTAATGGGAATTACACAGGTAAAACACTCTCAAACTTTTGATGTGCCTCTAATGACATCGCTGACAGACACCACTAGTAGCATAATGTCAAACATGGATAATTTATGATAAATCTAACCTAACATTGAAGCCAGTTTCCTGCCACCTTCCAGTGAGACCTGAAGGGGTTTTAAGGAAAACCCATTCACACTGCCTCTTTCACTCTGTTTTGTCTCATACAAACTAACATACTGTACACACACACTGTCCCAGGCAACCCTGTTAATGTCTCATTGGCAAGTCCCCAGCTTAAGGAAACTGTCTCCATTTGGAACAAGACACTCAGGACTACCCCAATGATGTCATACCCTGGCATCGCTTCTTTCCTCTCTCTCTCTTTCTCTCTCTCTCTCTCTCTCTCTCTCTCTGTTGTTCACTTTTCCATCTTCCCTCACTTCATCTTTTACGATGATGATGATGTCTGCGTTCACGGCTGCTATTCGTCCCTCCTCTCATCCACTCCACCATGTCTCCAGGCAAATATGAAGATTAGCTCTCTGTCTCCGTCTCTCCTGGTGTCTCTCTCCCTGCTCGCCTTTCCCTCCCTCGCTCTTTGCCAGACATTAAGTCCAGCGTGATAAGGCGTCTTGTTAATTTATGATGGCCTTGACACCTGACTGCAGAATTACACCAATGGCTAAAAAACACAGAAAGCAAATGAGAGTGTAATGGCAGCGGAGTGGGGCCCTGGCCCCTAATTGAATTAAAAGATATCGTAACAGAGAGAGAGAGAGAGAAAGAGAGAAAAAAGGCAAGTACAGGGTGACTGGACACAGAGGGTGAGGAGAGTTGGAGGGGGTGGAAGAGAGGGGACGTGAAGAAGGGCAGAGACAGCGAGGACAAAAAACATCAGAGAGGGACGACTAAAGATTGACAATTAGTATAGAGTCTCGTTGTTTGCCAAATGCAGCAAGTTTGCTCAGCAACAGTGGCAAACAAGTCAAGCATTTCAATTACACTGTTGAATATTGTCGATACAGACCTTAGTAACAACAGGCTCTAACATACTCAAAGGAGACAGTAAAAGGCATTTAGACAGTTTAGGCAGGGTTGGCACAAATTAATGTTAATTGATAGGTTTATAGGTTCATTGATATTAAACAGCAATCACATGCCCATATGTATGATAAAGACATGTATTTTGCAGTTCAGCTGAAGTTAATATGAGGCTTCAGCAGTCTGAGTTAGCAAAACCAAGTGGTTATCTTACCAGGTGAGTCTTTTGTGGAATACGATTCCCCCTGTCTGTGTTCTTTCCCTCAGTCTGTCTGTCATTGTCACGCCTTCCCCCTCTGCAGGTGTGCTGTTGGGTCTCACTCCATCCACACAATACATTATCACTGTAAGTGCCTGTGGTCCTGTTGGCTGTACTGAGAGTCTTCATAATGAAAATGGTGACGATAATGATTTGAGATCGACCCTCACAACCCCAGAGGAAGGTAGGGCCGCAAAGCATAAACACACACACACACACACACACACACACACACACACACACACACTTCAAAGACTTTTGTCTTTCTCTATTTTTTAGCATCATTTATTTATGACCGATTCTGCATCTCGACACACGGACACACTTCTAAACACTCAGACACTCTTATCCTGGCTCCTCAGTCATGGAGATGTTTAGCTCTTAGGAAGAAAGATGAGGAGAGGCAAGACAAGAAACGTCAGAATAAAATAAGCAGGTGCAGGGGAAGTAGAAGATGAAGAAGTAAGATGGTGGCATGACACAAGATGATAAAAGAACAAAGCGCATTGCCACACAGTGAAAGGCAGATAGTACGGACTAACATTTTTCCTAATCTGGGAGGTCATAAAGGTACAGCGTACATGTACTGTATAAGGGAAAATGAAGTGGAAGAGGAAAAGAGAGTTTTTTGTCATATTTTAGTCACTACATTAATCTGTGTTGGACTAATAGGCCTTGTTGGGAAGATAATGTGACGGCAGGGGTCAGTGCAGAGACAGCCAAAATCAATCTGAAGTAAAAGAAAAAAGAAAAAAAACAGATTACTGTATTGATTCTCACTGAGCGCAGATTTAAGACACTGAACAATGTTAGGAACACTGAAGACATAACTTGCTTATGACTCTTTTGCCACACATTTTTATTATTATAAAAAAAAATTTTTTTACCTCCTTCACGAGATCAAGGAATGTAAAATCACAAAACTGTCTCTTTCTTTCCGGTCTCTGCAGGGCTTTGAACAGCAATCCGGAGTTATGTCTAACATAATATAAATACATTAAGATTTGCATAATGAGCTCATTTTGGTTACATATTATTAAACTTTGACTCCATCATTTATTCAATTGTTTAATTTACGGTTTATAAATGCTTTTAAATATACAAGATTTAAATATGTATAGTATGTTTTGCTCTTTTGCATTACTATCAGGCAATGAATGTTTTCCCTGTTTACATTCAATTGTTATACTTGTGTTGGAAATAGGGATAAAACAACTTGATTCTCACTTGATTTCATTTGCCTATAAATACCAGTACATTTGTGGTAATACTCCTTTTAAACAAATATTTTTATTTTCCTAAAATCCTCAGCTCCAGATACTGTCTCTCCACCAGCTGCGGTCTCATACCCCTCAGCTCTGTATGTTACCTGGGAACCTCCAGCAAGGTAAAACCCAATACACAGTCGCACCTAGCTATCTCCCTTCTCACATTTTTTATTGGTCATTGTTATATAGTTTATGATTAATTAGTAAGTTGCTACATAAGTAAGTCCACACCTGATCTTCTGTCATAACGCTTTCACTAATGGACATAATGTTAGTAGAAAGCAAATACCTTTTTTTCACCTTGAATAAAGATGCCGTAATTGAACATGACAGGATATTATATTATTTGTATTGTGTCCCCATGATAGGCCCAATGGAGGCATTACAGAGTACATCCTCTACCACAACAATCAAATTGTCTACAGTGGGAAAGACCGACAACACAACATTACCGGTAAAAAAGAGTAAATGTGTGTGTGTGTGTGTGTGTGTGTGTGTGTGTGTGTGTGTGTGTGTGTGTGTGTGTGTGTGTGTGTGTGTGTGTGTGTGTGTGTGTGTGTGTGTGTGTGTGTGTGTGTGTGTGTGCGCGCTTGTGTGGCTGTGGCTGTGGTTGTGACTGGAGGGATGGGGTCTTGATGTAAAGAGGAGAGGAAGAGTGAAAACAAGCTAAATGGAGTGGGAGATTAGCATTTGAAAGCATAAAGAGCATCCCATTCCTTACCGAGGGAATAGCATGCTGAAGAAGAGCGCTAAACACACACAGACACACATAAATGAAAATGAGTCAGTGGAGAAACAAAGAACACTAAACATTAGCGTGCATATGCATACACACAATTTGCTTTGAAATCATTCACTAAAGAGAAAATGTACTGAACTCATGTCACAGAACTGAGACTAATGTTCTGCACCAGGATGCAAATAGATAGATGCACGCGCGCGCGCGCACACACACACATACACACACATAAACAAGACACACTCTCAATGGAACATATGCACGCTTACAGTATGCAGGGATGTACACAGACTCACATCCACAAGAGAGTCATCCTACTGTATATGGCGTTCTGTATGAGCAGAATAGATTATCATTCATTTCGATTTTACTCACACACTTGCGTGGTTCGCAAATCACACTGCCCAGCACTGTCTGTGTGTGTGTCTTTGTAAGTTAATGAATGCATGAGAGCACATATTATCCATGCTGGGTTAATAATGCCTAGTGTCTGATGTTCACAGTGATTGGAAGGATTATGGACATGGTAATTATACAGTATGTGCAAGAATAGATTGTGTTACTGAGGGTGAGATTGCGACAGTGAGACAGATGGAGAGTAGTTTTGAGGCAGAGATAGAGTAACAGGAAACAGAGCTAAAAGACAGAGATCAGGGTTTTCAAGACATTTTTGTGTGTGCTTACTTGTATGCCTCTCTGTCTCTTGCTATGTGTGTTTTTCAGGCCTTGGTGTATACTCCACCCATGACTTCGTACTGAGTGCATGCACTTCAGTGGGCTGCACCAACAGTTCACAAGTTATTGTGCTGACCTCTCAGCTTCCTCCTGGGCCTCTACAAGCACCAACTCTTACCCTGCTTGACTCACGGACTATTCTTGTGGAGTAAGTACACACACACACACACACACACACACACACACACACACACACACACACACACGCGCGCACGTGTGCGTGGGTTTCAGGTGTATGAATCTGACAGGAATTCAGAAACACAAACACAAACACAAACAGTCTATAACTGTGTCACTGTTGTTTTGAGTAAATCAATTGATCCTAAACAAAAGAGAGACAATTAGTGTTCACTGTTTCTGCATCACTGAAAAGGAGAGGCCATTTTATTTGTATTTTTATGTAATTAATTTATGTCAAAAATGCAATAGTACAAAATATTAGAAAAACAGGGAGATACAGAGACAGTGACCTTCTGTTGTGTTTGCCATGCAGAATATTCTTCTGCACTTGACCTATTACCTCTACAGGCACGGCACAGAGGAAGAAGATCTCTGCACTTTTTCCATTATGTGCATGTGTGTGTGTGTGTGTGTGTGTGTGTGTGTGTGTGTGTGTGTGTGTGTGTGTGTGTGTGTGTGTGTGAGTGTGTGTGTGTGTTAAAGATTCAATCTGCGTGAAAGCCATTAGTGTCCTGACTGTCACTTACAGTGGGACTCACCGCAGGAGGGCACAGTGCCACTCATACACACACACACACACACACACACACACACACACACACACACACACACACACACACACACACATATATACATACACATAATGGACAGAGGGTGAATGAAAGGATGAAAAAGGAATAATATGTAGGCACATTTTCTTTGAGAGGGAAATGGCGAGTGTTTGTCGCCCTGATTTGAGGATCTCGATAATGCCTCGGTTGTCTACTCTTACGGTTACACCCAAGCATATCTGTCTCAATTTGCTGTACGAGTGGCAAATACTTTACTCTCTCTTAAATTTGCTCAGAAATTTTTAAGATTCTAATTCACAAAAAGGGGATTTCTTCTTATTTACGTGACATCAGGATTGATCCTAAATTGAATTGTGTTCATATGAATGAAAATGATAGGTTATACTGAAAGGGAAATCAACATGATTAATAGGGTAGATTTTGTTCTGACCACCTGTGAATTTGCATCTTTAAAGAAATTAAATAATAATAATAATTAAAAGCATTTGAAAGAGGTTATTCATTTGTAGATACACACTAGTTAAGGTCAAGCTTATTTTTTGGTATCTGTACTCAATAGACAGTTCACAGCCTGGAAGACAAATTACTAGATGTAATACATCATCCCTGAAAGTACTGCTGTCTGTAGAGCAGGGATACCCTGAGCCTTTAAAAAAATGCAGCTAGATATTCACCTGGTGTGGGAAGGCTGTATATTGCATTGTTAGCACATAGGTAATAGGCTGAGGTTGAGAGATCATACTTGGTCAATAACTCGCTATTGTGTGAGAAAAGCTGAGAGAGAGAGAGAGAGGGAGAAACTGTTAAAAAATGTCTAGAAAGAAAAATATGAATGTAAATTGGGAATTCTTAAGGAAGGAATGGAAGGACATGTAAGAAATGTTGTAAAAGAAAGTGAGATATGTGTGTTTCTGATAAAGCGAGGGGAAGAGACTGTGTGAAAGGTTGAAGGAAGAGGATGCAGGATACAAACAAAACAATATCAGCAGTTTTATTCCCTGACCTCACCTAACACCACCCAACACATTTCCACACACCAGCAAACACAGCTGCAAAAATACCCACAGTGTCAGACATGTCCACAGTCACAAATTAGATGTTTTCAAGCTTAAATATTTCAATAAGTTTTTTGCAATTATTTAATGAAACCAATGTTGTTTTATTGAGTGTGCAACATAGAAAACAGCAGGAAGGATTGGAGGGAGGGAATGTGCAGGAGACAGGTTGACACTTCATAAGACTATGATGCCGAATTTGAAATAATGTAACTCTTAAAATAATTAAGTTAACTCTTTCTCACTCCAATTTCAGAACACAATTTTAAAACCGAATAGTTTTCTATAGCCATTATGACAATGAATTATGATACAGATTATAATAACTCCCCTCTGATTTAGTTTTTCAAACTTGGACATACATCACACTGCCAATCGACAGCATATAAATCTTATAATAAATATGATAGATTAGCCACAGTGGCTAATTGTGTGCTAACACACACTCATCAGTCATTCAAAAACCGGCTTTTAATGGGAGGAACCAAGAAAGGAATCCATCACTTTTTAAAATGGCCTCCCTCTGCTACCATTCCAGGAGGTTTGGGTTACTCTCAGGGAGTTGTAAGAAATGCATTATAAAACATAAACATGTTGTACTCCTTTTTTAGGAATTATTCACTTGCTTTATTGGACAATTATCAGACAGTTTTGTGAAAATCATGCTCCATCAATTAGGCTACAAAATGCAGTTCAGTGGCACATCACAATTTCACAAAAAGTAGCACTGAATTTTACACATTTTCTGGTGGCTGCACAGCTTTCAACGTTCAATTATTTTATCATATCTCTCCACAGACACAAATTTCATCACATTTAAGTTATAAGGACGGTTGAGGATCAACACATCAGCAGCTCCTTAAAACTCTTTTTGGATACACAAAAAAAGGGTTAGGTTGCACAAATTGTTTAACATTAATGAAGAAGACAAAAATAAATTGATTTGCTTAGATTACCCTCCCAGACAATTTTTATCGGATAGTGTCTATTTACTATTACTGTCTCATGTCCTTTCCCTCTCTCTCTCTCTGTTGGGGATGACCTTCCTGTTCTAAATATAGAAAAGGAGACACATTTATCTTGCACAGGAAACTGTGTGTGTGTGTGTGTGTGTGTGTGTGTGTGTGTGTGTGTGTGTGTGTGTGTGTGTGTGTGTGTGTGTGTGTGTGTGTGTGTGTGTGTGTGTGTGTGTGTGTGTGTGTGTGTGTGTGTGTGTGTGTGTGTGTGTGGGTGGGTGGGTGGGTGGGTGGGTGTGTGTGTGTGCGTGTGCGTGTTGGTAAGAGACCATAGCTTGCCTGGCACATGTGTGAGCACACACTTACACGCACAATACACAATCAGATTAATCTGCTACACCCATAGGACAAAAGGACTGCCAGTGAAGGCCACATATACTTCCATTTTGCTCCATCTCTCACAATCTTAGAATTTTCCAAACTGCTGGAACTGCTTTATAAAACAGTAATTTTATGTGCACAACAAGTGAAATCCAAGCAGTTCTGATAACATCTTAACATACAGTACATTTTACAGTAGCCGTCATGTTCAACGAGGATGACGGTTATTTTGTAATAAGCCACAGTTACAATTCATCAGTGTACAGTCCATTGTTTTATCCTTGGCTCTTTTATGTGTTTCTAATAGTTTTTCCAACAACCAAAGAGAACTGTGGTAAAGAAACATGATCTTTATTAGGTTGTAGTTAAACAGGATAAACCTGCTTGCCGGTTAAGGCCACAACTCTGATGAACTATAGTGGAATAAAACTTTGTCGTTTCCCCTCTGAAATACAGTAAATTTGTATCACTAAAAATGGACTCAGAAAACAGAATAATAAAGTAATGTTCCGCACCCTGAAATCTGAACTTAACGTAAGTACTATGCTGATTCTTGCCTCCCTCTCTAGGTGGTCGCAACCCTCACAGGCCAATGGCGTTCTGCAGTTTTATTCCATCTTTCTGTCACGTGATGGTGCAGAGCCTGTGCTAGCCTATAACAGCTCAGAACTTCTTGAAGACTGCACACTGCGCAGCCTGACCCCCGGGACAGCTTACACCATCACACTCGCTGTGAGTGCCCTTACTCTTTCAATTTCATCTCTTTCTTTTTATTTGCATAGTTAAATTCAGCCATACATCACTGTGTGTGTGTATGTGTGTGTGTGTGTGTGTGTGTGTGTGTGTGTGTGTGTGTGTGTGTGTGTGTGTGTGTGTGTGTGTGTGTGTGTGTGTGTGTGTGTTCATGTCAGGCCTGCACAGGAGGTGGGTGTACCCTAAGCCCTCCCAGCCAGGTTCAGACTGAGGAGAGCACCCCAGAAAGTGTTCCTGCACCGCTGGTCACCCCTTTGTCCCCACATGCACTCAATGTCAGCTGGACACCACCTGACACTCCCAACGGTGAGAGGACACACACTGAATCTGGCACATACCGATAGATCTATAGTCGAAAAACATTCAAATATACATAAACTATGGTCAGTGTCAACAGTGACTTTCAGAATGATGTCAGATTTGAGCTAAATATTTTTTTTATTATTGGAAACTAGTGAAATAGATAAAACGTGTAAAAGAGGACAAAACAAGAAGAAGACGGGGGAGAGATCATACAATTTGCGACAGAGAATAACGGAACGGAGACCAGGAGTGAGTGGCCAGTGCTTCACCAGGCTCCTTTGAGTGGATGAAAAGTGCTCCCTTTTGACTGAATAGAGAACTGCAGGCTGGAGGCACATACACTCACAGTGACTGCCTCTTTCTCTCTCTCTATTCTTTCTATAGTATCCTCTTTTCTTCTTAGCTTTATCCAATTTACTTGCAGCCAATTAAAATCCACCGTACAGACCTGGAACAAGATGTATTTCATGTGTACAGGATGTGAATTCCAAATCCAGCTATCGGCTTTGAACTGTCTAGATATTAAAAAATTAAAATTAAAATGCATTTGCGCATAATTGTTTTCAGTGGGCAGATGTTTAAAAATAAAGAGATTTAAAGTTGTTGACAGAAGAAATGCCTGTGTAGTCCATTTTTAAAAGTAGAATACATTAATTAATATGTCCTCAGAGTTTAACTACGCAATAGAATTATAATCAGTAAGAAAAGAGCAGGTGGGAAGTGATACATCAGCAATCAGTTATCTAGCCATCTTAAATACTGGCATTACATTAACTTTGCAAAATCTTATTGCAAATTGTTTAAAGCAGTAAAAGCAATTGCTTTCTCTGGGGCATTTTTTCTTAATCTCATATCAATACAAAAATCCATATGTGTTTTTTAATCTATAATTAAGTGAATATCAGAAACTCATTTAGGATTCAAGAATCTGCAGTATACAATTGTTTATATTCATTGTACAAATGAACCAAGGCATTTTAAAAACACTTTCAAAAGACAATCAAACATGGGGCAACCCCATATATTAGGGGTTAAAAACTCTCTCTCCCCCCTTATTTCCTCTCATCACTGCATTGTTTATAAAAGTTGGAGATAAATTCCATAAAAAGGACATTAAAACACATTGGAATGAAATTTGAATTCTCACCGTAATAAAGTATTGTATAGAGTACCATCAAATGGCACATTCATCAAGTAATCAATTTTTTTGGGTGTAATAATATCATTCTAGTTGAATAAGTCTAAAATACTAAAACACAATACTTTCGAGCAAGTGGTCAACCACTTGATAGATTAGAAATATATTATTTTTACTAATAAAGTACCTTCGTGAATTCCTAAGGATTATAACAACAAATGTATGTCGAAACTAAATTAATTGAGTGGCGGACCATCTGAGGATTTCTCAGACCATTTCACAGTCTCTAACATACAACGCACTGCCACATATTATCAAATGTTACTGCCATGCTCGTTAAAGTATGTGTAATTCCATAATGCGTGTGTGTGTGTAATGTGAATCGTGTGTGTTTTACGCTTAATGCCACATGAGTGCAATTCGCACCATAAACCCTGTGATGTGTGTGCATATTAGCCTGGATAAATTACTTAAAGCTTTTCTCATCTGATGACAAAAAATTATAACAAGGAGACACTTAATCATGATTACCCGATTATCTCATGCTTAAAAAGCTTTATTTTTTGCTTAAAAAGGGAGAAGAGGCTCAATGCCATTTTTTTTCATTCACTCTTTTTTTTCATAAATGGACTGCAACAATGACGATGATGATGGTGATGGGTTCCAGAGGAGTGAGATTCTGTGTCTCTCTCTCCCCCCCTTCTCCCCAATTCCGCAGGGATTTGTGGGGGATAATCCTCTCGGGGATTAGGTCGGGGCAACACGCAGACAAAGAGGGGAAATAAGCCTGTTATGCATTCGCTGCTTCATTTCCCAACCTGTCTTTATTACAACCTATACTGATATGGGCTTATTCACACACACAAGCAGACAGAGACGTCCACACACACACACACACACACACACACACACACACACACACACACACCCTCACGCATGTGATTGGCCACATTAAGAGCTTCCCAGATGTAGTTGGGCGTCCGTAGGGTTTTCGTGTCTTCATTTCCCTGATAGGTGTGTATATCTGTATTGAGCAATAATAAAACCCACACATGATTAAAGCAGAATAGACTCTTAGTTCTTAGCACTGATCTTTTGAGCCCCTTGTATGCATTTTTATTAAGGAAAAGCACATTTGGCACCGTACTGTTTCATTCTTTTATTAGGTGGATGTGATATAATGTAATTATTGTGCCTGTGTACGTAAGTATGGACATGTGTGAGTTCCCTGTCTTACGGTCTGTGTATCTTTGTCTGTGTACGTGGGGTGTCCATGTGGATGAGTTAGTGTGTGTGCACCTATTTCCACTCACATTTTTGTGTGTGTGTGTGTGTATGTGTGCGTGTATTCGCTCTAGTACTGCTTCTGCTGTCCTTTAGAGGGCTTTTATCCTCGTACCGCCTTTGGTTACATGTGTCTTTTTTAGTGCTGTTTTCATCATCCGATCACACTAGGACACATTGACTCGCAGGTCTGGAGCCCCTAAGTCAGTTTCCATATGCATTGGAATCCAATGACCCAGGCGGCATCCCAACATAGCCGAGGTCACTTTGTGATTGGAATTTCTCATTGTCTTAACAATAGTATGAGTGACCAGTGCCAACAATGTGTGACTAATATCAAATAATTTTTTTTTCATAGATATTAGACAAATAAATCTGGAAATGTGTAACACACTTTCAGACCAAGACACAGAGAGATAAGATACCATACATTGTGAATTTTAATGCACTGTTGGTATTACTGAAGGGGAGATTGAGCTAAAAAATTCTACGCACTGATTATGTCAAGGATCAGGTAAAATGATTTGTTTTACACAGATACATATGTACAGTGTATGTCTTTTGGGACAACAACCTCTTTTACATATTATTCAAAGCGGCCCAGGAAAACCCCTAGCTAAGATGTTACCATGGCATGAAAACAGTCTGCATACATATCATAATGAGATGTGCTCTTTCGACAGGTATTATCAGCAGCTATGGTCTCTGGCTGGATGGAGCTCTCATTTTAAACTCCAGTTCCTCCGAGAGGTTCTTTGTGGTGGAGGGACTCTCTCCATGGAGCAGACACATTCTCAGGCTGCAGGCCTGTACAGCGAGGGGCTGTGGCAAAGGACCAATGGTCAGGGAATTTCTTAAACCTAATTCATTCAACAATTATTTCTTTAAAAGGCAAGCTCCTTTGTGAGATCTGTGAAAATGTGTATACTTTATTTACTCTGTTTTAAGTCCTTGCTGTGATGTTTCTGCGAGCAGTGCTGCTAATTCTAGTCCTTGAAGATCCTTGAAATTGTTGTGGAAGTTTTCTGTTTATTTCTGAGCTTACTTCTCAGGCTCTTTTCCACATGAACTGTACCAAATACACACATAAACTCTCCCTCTGTAATGCGCAATATATGTACAGATGTGGGAATGCTAACTCAAATCTTTACAAAGTGTACAGTATGTAGGGGGTTTGTGTGTGTGTGTGTCTGTCTGTCTGTCTGTCTGTCTGTCTGTCTGTCTGTCTGTCTTCCTGTCTGTCTGTGTGTGTGTGTGTGTGTGCGTGTGCGTGCGTGTGTGTGTGTGTGTGTGTGTGTGTGTGTGTGTGTGTGTGTGTGTGTGTCACCGGGTATCATAAAGATGATCGATTTGCTCGGCTCAATAACGAGGGTCGGCGTGGCGACAGTGACATTTGGTAGGAAATGCCACTCCACGCCCAACGATGTCTCACAACAGGCCATATTTTGGGGCATTTTTTCAATACGGACGCCATGTTTAGTCAAACACCAGGGATTTTTCTGACACAGCAGAACGTTATGAGAGGAAGGTGGGAAGGAGAGTGGTAAGAACTGGATGAAGGCAAGAAGAGGAGGAGATGACTGGGATGGACAGGGGGGAGAGAAGTGAGGGAAAGAGGGAGTTTAGAGGTAGAATGGTGAAATGATGAGGATAAAGGGTAAACGCCAACGGTCAGATCAAAGTGAGAGATGAGGTGGAAAGTGAGGATGCAAAGGGAAGAAGAGAAGATGGTGACAGGAGAAAATGAGACAGAAGAGAACAGCAGGGTTTAAAAAGAGAGAGAGAAGAGTGAGGATTGAGAGAAAATATGAGAGGAGTGTGAGAGACAGAGAGAAGGAAAATAGGAAAAAAGGCAGCGGAAAATAGTGGTCTGATGAGCTGTTTCTGGTTCAAGAAAATATTTTAAAACCTTAATTTATCCACTCAGAGTAAGAATCTCACATTGATTATGCGTTTTTATAAAAATATGAGCATATGATTTCAAGGTGGAGTCAGTGATTAGCTTGTTGTAAAAATCTCTTTTTTTCAAAATGTATGTTTACAGAGGATAGGTTGTGTATTACATTAAGACATTTTTTCAGCACACACACAGTATGGACAGGTAGTGGATCATGATCATGAGCTATTCCCTGATTTTGAGAAAAAGTTATTTTTTGTGTGCACATGCCTGTGTGTCTGTTCTTGACTAACTGTTTGAACATAAGTGTTCTTGTGTGCCTTTATCTTTCTTTTCTTTTCTTATATCAGGTTGAGTGTCGTACATTAGAGATGGCCCCGGAAGGCCCTATACTGCTGGAACTGACCAATCAGAGCTCTCGATCAATCCGAGCCCGCTGGACAGCCCCACCTAGGCCGAATGGGAACCTCAGCTACACACTCTACTATAAAACCAAAGGTTACACATACAGTCATGCTCTCCCGTCTCTCTCTCTCTCTCTCTCTCTCTCTCTCTCTCTCTCTCTCTCTCTCTCTCTCTCTCTCTCTCTCTCTCTCTCTCTCTCTCTCTCTCTCTCTCTCTTTCTCTCTCTCTCATACACACAAAAATACAGACCCCACATAAGACAAAAATTACACATTTCTTGTCATTTGTAAACCAGCTCGGGCTTTGACAACTTCAGTCTTATCATTTGCAAGCGTTGTCCATAAAAGTTGTACCATATGATAATTTTAAAATATATGCACAATTTCGCGTAATACACAATACATAAGTACTGTTATTCTGTGAGCACAATTATTATTGTTATACCAATGTCAAGAATAGACACACAACCCCCCCTCCCCCCACACACACCCACACACACACACACACACACACACACACACACAAAAGTAAAACAAGATGTAATCAAACCAGATTCTAATAGAAAATAGTTTTTTATATTGCTTGTGGCTTTGTTCGTGATATACAGTAGGAGTTCAGACGAAAACAGTAGTGTAAAGTTTGAAGGAAGAACAAACACTAGTATTGGTAAACAATTGTATAGAGGGAATGGAGAGATGAGAGGCTCATATCTCCATGGATGTATCACAAAAGAAAAGTATGACATGAAGTAAAACAAAAGAGTGAAGGGGGCTAACAAAACAGAAGAGCCGAACCGGACATGGAATGAAAAGGACGAAGAAGAAAATTGAACAAGATGAGAACAGGAGTATGGGGAACACACACACACACACACACACACATTCACCAAGTGCTTGCTCTCTCTCTCTCTCTCTCTCTCTCTCTCTCTCTCTCTCTCTCTCTCTCTCTCTCTCTCTCTCTCTCTCTCTCTCTTTCTC